>NW_017308415.1:100699-109437 GCF_000935625.1 Nanorana parkeri | reverse complement strand
TTTAGGGGGCTCCAATAAAACAGATTTACTAACCTGATCCTCAGTCCCATGGTGGTCAGCGCTCACCTCTCTCCCCCTGCTATGGAAGGTCCCTTGGCATCTTCAAGTCTAAGGCAAGTCAATGGACCTGGATAAGATGTGATGACGTCAGCATTCCTTAGACTGTCAGAGCCTGGGGGGGGGGGGGGGCCAGAAGAGGCTGCGGGGACCAGTCTAGTAGTTCCCGCGGGACCGAGCATCACATAAGTAAAACAGCTTCATTTGAGTCCCCTAGACAACACGAGCACTTGGCCCCACTGCAAGGTTACGTTTTTGATTTGCCCAATTCTTCTTTAAAGCTGGACGCACATGTTAAATATTTGATTGTACATTCTCCATTAGATTTACCAACGTCTAAGGGTAACCACATGTTCTGCTTTGATTGTACAATCGTCATAAGATCTACCAAAACCATGTAGTAGAGGCCCTGCAAAAAAATTTTATCCATTTCTTACCAGTCAGGCAAGTTCCCATACTACATAGCTGGTAGATCTCCAATAGTTGGGAGATTGTACAAGGTGGATGGCCACCTTACATTGTCTGATTGGATATGAATTGTAAAGATTGTTTAGGTAGACTAGGGATGCACAGATACTTTTCGAGTACCAGTGCAGATACTTGGCATTTTCATGAGAACTACCAGGGTTTCAGTGGTTGCAGCTGGGACCGGGCTCTGGCGCTCCACCACTGTCCTGAAATCATTAGTCTGTATTGTTTTAGAAAAACTGTCACATGACAATAAACAAAAATGTATCAGTACTCGTACTTGTAAGTACTCGGCAAGTACCAGTACTCGTACTCGCAAAACTGGTATCTGTGCATCCCTTTATTTATATTTATAAAAACAAAATCGTACATTAAAAAAGAGATGTACAAATCCCAGGAGCTCCGTGTGCTCCTTACAAATGACAGCTGCCTACTAATTTTTGAATTTTTCTCTAGTCTAGTCTTGGAGCTCAAAAGTATCGGTACATGTACTCGTACTTGTACCGAGTACTGTACTTGGTATCTGTGCAACCCTAAGGTAGACCCTTGCTCCGCACAGCTCTTGGTAAATCTAAGGCAGGCTGCCCATGGATTCTACAATTTGGTTGTTATGTGCGTGGTCAGCTTAATGAAAGCTCTTACCATGAACATGCACGGTCGATTGGAAAACTCAGGTCCTTCAGCAGTCAGATCTCATGTCAGTGGTCTGGATATATTCTATATGACAGCCTGCTCGTCCTCTTGGCAGCACAAAAGTACACAGAAGTCGAGATCAGAGCTGTTCAGCCAGATCATACAAGTCAGACAGGTAGATGGGATCGTTGTCTCACCTGTAAGTCCAGAAGCCTCTCAATGATCCGGAGAGGATGGAGACGACGGTGCGTTCTGCAGACTGGAATGAATACATCGTCTGCCAGCCTCACCTGACACCTTCACTGGAAGAGCCAGTCCTGCTGGCAGCTTACCTGGAACAGTCCACCGTGTACGCGAAAAGGGGGAGGAACTCTGCAACTCAGGACAGGTAGAGACAATAGACGGATGATTCAGGGAGTTGTAAATCATTCAGGAAGAGAACACGGGAGGAATGGTACCATCACCTGCTTGTCTCTATCCAGCAAAGTACACTGTGTTGGATTCATTTGTCCGAGATATTAGCAAGGAATGGAAAGATGGGTTCAAGGTGTATGTTAGAGCAACATGTTAAAACCCCACATTCATGGATCATAATTTGGCATTGTTGAAAGACTAGTCAAAGCAGGGGAAACTGCACTTCAACGTGTCTAAATGCAAAGTAATGCACTTAGGGAAAAGGAATCTTCTGATAGATTACAATATTGGGGTACAGTGTTGGCCAAAACTACAAAGGAAAACGATTTGGTTATTTGCTTATTTCAGATGATTGCAAAGCAGTGTGGCCAGGCAGTGGAAAAAGCAAATAGAAATGCGGTGTGCATTACTAGAGGGATCTCCAGCAGGAGGAAGGAGGTCCCGATTCCTCTATATAGATCTTTATTATCACTAGAGGGATCTCCAGCAGGAGGAAGGAGGTCCCGATTCCTCTATATAGATCTTTATTATCACTAGAGGGATCTCCAGCAGGAGGAAGGAGGTCCCGATTCCTCTATATAGATCTTTATTATCACTAGAGGGATCTCCAGCAGGAGGAAGGAGGTCCCGATTCCTCTATATAGATCTTTATTATCACTAGAGGGATCTCCAGCAGGAGGAAGGAGGTCCCGATTCCTCTATATAGATCTTTATTATCACTAGAGGGATCTCCAGCAGGAGGAAGGAGGTCCCGATTCCTCTATATAGATCTTTATTATCACTAGAGGGATCTCCAGCAGGAGGAAGGAGGTCCCGATTCCTCTATATAGATCTTTATTATCACTAGAGGGATCTCCAGCAGGAGGAAGGAGGTCCCGATTCCTCTATATAGATCTTTATTATCACTAGAGGGATCTCCAGCAGGAGGAAGGAGGTCCCGATTCCTCTATATAGATCTTTATTATCACTAGAGGGATCTCCAGCAGGAGGAAGGAGGTCCCGATTCCTCTATATAGATCTTTATTATCACTAGAGGGATCTCCAGCAGGAGGAAGGAGGTCCCGATTCCTCTATATAGATCTTTATTATCACTAGAGGGATCTCCAGCAGGAGGAAGGAGGTCCCGATTCCTCTATATAGATCTTTATTATCACTAGAGGGATCTCCAGCAGGAGGAAGGAGGTCCCGATTCCTCTATATAGATCTTTATTATCACTAGAGGGATCTCCAGCAGGAGGAAGGAGGTCCCGATTCCTCTATATAGATCTTTATTATCACTAGAGGGATCTCCAGCAGGAGGAAGGAGGTCCCGATTCCTCTATATAGATCTTTATTATCACTAGAGGGATCTCCAGCAGGAGGAAGGAGGTCCCGATTCCTCTATATAGATCTTTATTATCACTAGAGGGATCTCCAGCAGGAGGAAGGAGGTCCCGATTCCTCTATATAGATCTTTATTATCACTAGAGGGATCTCCAGCAGGAGGAAGGAGGTCCCGATTCCTCTATATAGATCTTTATTATCACTAGAGGGATCTCCAGCAGGAGGAAGGAGGTCCCGATTCCTCTATATAGATCTTTATTATCACTAGAGGGATCTCCAGCAGGAGGAAGGAGGTCCCGATTCCTCTATATAGATCTTTATTATCACTAGAGGGATCTCCAGCAGGAGGAAGGAGGTCCCGATTCCTCTATATAGATCTTTATTATCACTAGAGGGATCTCCAGCAGGAGGAAGGAGGTCCCGATTCCTCTATATAGATCTTTATTATCACTAGAGGGATCTCCAGCAGGAGGAAGGAGGTCCCGATTCCTCTATATAGATCTTTATTATCACTAGAGGGATCTCCAGCAGGAGGAAGGAGGTCCCGATTCCTCTATATAGATCTTTATTATCACTAGAGGGATCTCCAGCAGGAGGAAGGAGGTCCCGATTCCTCTATATAGATCTTTATTATCACTAGAGGGATCTCCAGCAGGAGGAAGGAGGTCCCGATTCCTCTATATAGATCTTTATTATCACTAGAGGGATCTCCAGCAGGAGGAAGGAGGTCCCGATTCCTCTATATAGATCTTTATTATCACTAGAGGGATCATTTTTGTTGCCAGTCTCTGGGCTTCTTCTATCTCATCAATATTTTTTTGTAAGTGAGGTCACCAGAAGTGGACATAGTATTCTATATGAGTTTGAAATAATGATCTATAATAGAGTTGCCTTCAGATAGCTCTGTACATTGCAGGAAGAAGGAGGTCCTGATTCCTCTATATAGATCTTTATTATCACTAGAGGGATCTCCAGCAGGAGGAAGGAGGTCCTGATTCCTCTATATAGATCTTTATTGTCACTAGAGGGATCCCCAGCGGGACATAATAATAACAATCCACAGTCAGCACATCTGTGCAATTGAAGTCCCAGCTTCCTGTAGTGAATCGCGAGCAGTGTCTTGATCATACTACAATGTGTGATTAATGCTCACCTCCCACTGAAATTAAAGGGTGTGTAAACCTTGACAAGGAACATCTCCTATTTACCGGACTACTCTCCACTGCAACCATGACCCATGTTCCTGCAGCAGGAAGCAGCTTTTATGATTCCCTGTGATGTCATCTCCAAGCTTTTAAATTTGCATGGGAGGTCAGTTCCTATTGTTATAATCATGATCCCAGAACTACATCTTCCAAGAGCAGAGCCTTTGGAGTCAAGGTAGCAGAACTGTTCTGCTGGTAAAGAAAGCAGCATACGCACGTGAAGAGGGGCAGGGAGCAGTGGGGATAGGTGGAACTCTGTAATCCAGCAGGCAGGGGTGACAACACTGCTTGGGATCTCAGCCCAGCAAAGAAACTGTGTTGTCAGCTCAGGAAGTTAGGAGCTCACTGGATTTCCTGCAAGTCAACTGATATTTTCCTGTACTTGTTAGCAGCTCAGCTCCCCTTCCCATCAGTAACTCTGCAGCTCAGCTCCCCTTCCCATCAGTAACTCTGCAGCTCAGCTCCCTCTCCCATCAGTAATTCTGCAGCTCAGTTACTCCTCCCATCAGTAACTCTGCAGCTCAGCTCCCCCTCCCATCAGTAACTTTGCAGCTCAGCTCCCCCTCCATCAATAACTCTGCAGCTCAGCTCCCTCTCCCATCAGTAACTCTGCAGCTCAGCTCCCTCTCCCATCAGTAACTCTGCAGCTCAGCTCCCTCTCCCATCAGTAACTCTGCAGCTCAGCTCCCTCTCCCATCAGTAACTCTGCAGCTCAGCTCCCTCTCCCATCAGTAACTCTGCAGCTCAGCTCCCTCTCCCATCAGTAATTCTGCAGCTCAGTTACTCCTCCCATCAGTAACTCTGCAGCTCAGCTCCCCCTCCCATCAGTAACTTTGCAGCTCAGCTCCCCCTCCATCAATAACTCTGCAGCTCAGCTCCCTCTCCCAGCAGCGACTCAGCAGCTCAGCTCCCCCTGCTTCCAGCAGAGACTCAGCAGCTCAGCTCCCCCAGCTTCCAGCATGCTCAGCTCCCTCTCCCATCAGTAACTCTGCAGCTCCGCTCCCCCTCCCATCAGTAACTCTGCAGCTCAGCTCCCTCTCCCATCAGTAACTCTGCAGCTCAGCTCCCTCTCCCATCAGTAACTCTGCAGCTCAGCTCCCTCTCCCATCAGTAACTCTGCAGCTCAGCTCCCTCTCCCATCAGTAACTCTGCAGCTCAGCTCCCTCTCCCATCAGTAACTCTGCAGCTCAGAGAAACTGCAATATTTCCCTGAACAGGCCTGCTGTCAGTAAATGAACCTGACAAAGTTTTTTACCCGTTCCCTACTCTATTCAGAACTCTAAGTATTGGCTAGAGATACACTTTCAGGTAAGCGCTGCAATAATAACTAAAAATATGTATTTACTGCACATATACCGTCCTTTCCCCTTATAAAGAATGTGTATAGCCAAATTCTAAAGTCTCTTAGAAGCTTATTTCAACAATTGTTTTCCTTCTTTGTAAATCTGCAGCTTTCATTAATTAAATATTTGGTGGTCCCACCAGAAAGGTGCTTCTTGTTATCGGGTGACAACCTTCTATCCTTGTCTCCCAATTGCTCTTCTGTGTTGTCACCCGGGCTCCCAATGGAGACTACAAATGGCTCTTTCAACACACACTAAAATCAAAGGAAAGTCTATACAATAGTCCACCAGTTAAATGCTGCCTCTCCATTGTTCAGACTAGGGATGAACCGATACCAATACTAGTATCGGTATTGGTGCCGATACCGAGTATTTGGGCGAGTACTCATACTCACCCAAATGCTCTGATACCTTACCCGATACCAGGACTTCCAGTCAGAGGAAGATTTCCTTTGACCGACAGTGCCGTAGGAAAACATGGAGCCGGCTTCCTGGCCAATCAGCATCGATGCCCGCCGCACAGCTGGCTAAATGCTGATTGGCTGGGTAGCCAGTTTCCTGGGCAAATCCAATCAAGCCGGCCAAACAACATGGAGCCGGTTTCCCGGGCAATCAGGAAGCTGGGCGGCGTGTCACTACCAGCCGCCCGGGCTTCTTGATTGCCTGGGAAGCCGGCTCCATGCCAGCGGAAGCAGCGGTATGCAATGGGGAGGCAACATGTGACAGGTGGGTTATTGTGTAGCCATTCCTTCTATCCTAGGCAGGCATGGGTCACTGGTCAATGGTCCCCATTCGGAACCCGGCCCATCACTGGGGCACATGTGGACAGGAATATATGTTGTGTTTGGGGACCAGGCAAACGTGACACTGTCATGGCTCTGACACACGAGACCTCAGAAATGGCTCCGCTTACATATTCATGAATTCACATGAAATAAAAGCGGTGACAAGCAGCAGGTGACAACGAGGCCTGCTGGGTGTTAATGAGTTGTGAAGTTAATTGGGTCACTTGAGACACGAGGCTGACTCTAATGATATAGACCTAACGTACACACCTGCCGGGGAGGGCGTTTCCAGGGAGTTCCTAACTGTCCCTAATTTGGAAGTTCTGGCCCTCTTCTGGAACCAAATTCCTTCATCCTCCTTTCCTCTTCAGTTGACCCTCTTTTTGGTCTGGTAGTCAGGGGCGGATTTCCCACAAGGCCACGTCTCAGGGCAGCAGGGAGTAGAGGGGCAGCAGGGGTGTGGAATTCCTATCTCCTGATGCCCGGGACATGTAGTTCCTGGCACCGGGCGGGTAGTTTTTTTTCTACATTTAGCCCTGCTTTGGGCAAACAGGGCTGAATGTAGAAGTACAAGTGATCACGGCGATCTCGGGGTCAACAGCCTGCCACTTGAATCAAGACTGGGGGGGTACCGGCTTTTCCTGACGAGTCAAGTAACCAGCAGCTCCATAGCCTAGACGCGTTGAGAGCTCCCTCAGCTAATGTCCAGTCAATGGAGATGATAAGGTCCTCAAAGAGTCACTAGATTCTTCTGGAAAGCCCAAGAAGATAGAGCCCACCTCATTTCCTGGCTGGAGGACACCGAGCATCATCTAGCTCCCTGACTCCGCCCCTTTTATTGTTTTCCAGCACTTCCAGTCATGGAGGCTCAGTATCACATGTGGGCGTTACCTAGGGTGGTCCACATGCAAATGCAGCCTGCCTAGGAACACCCACTCCTCCAGACTGACACCACACCTATCAAGCCTTTTTGATATTTGCATAACTCCTCCCGAGAGCCTGCCCACTGCTTGCATCATGGCTGGGGGGATCTTGAAAGGGTACTGAGGCAGGGTGCTGTGATGTTTTCAGGAAGCTATCTACAGCACTTTGACGGCCCCTCCCACCAGCCACGATCTGTTGCATAGAGAAGCATATAGCCCCAGTGATGATAAAATAAGGTATTGTCATAAAGACAGAAAAGGTTTTATTTATTAATTTGACGTTGATGAGGGCGGAGGAACGATGGAGGGGGAAATCTAAGTAGATTCAACGGCAGCTTTAAGGAAGGGACAGGCGCGGGACACCGTACTGCAAAGCGGTGAATGGTTTCAGACTGACACTCTGTGCCATGTGAGAGTCCGCTCTACATTATTCATCAGTTTGCTGAAAAGAAACAAGCTGGCGCGACTCCATGTAGGACACCTAGAAATTTCCATCCATAGCTCGGGATGGTAACGTATGACGAAAGCCAAGAACAGAAACACAATATATGACAGCTCGCCAGTCCTCGGATGTGGTGTCTGCCTTAAAGTGATATTAAAGGCAAACATTTTTTCCCCTCCCCCCCATGTAAATGTCAGCACTTACCTTAAATGATGTCTCTTTTTCCGATCTACCTCTTCTTTCCCCATGTTTTCATGTGTCCCTCCAGCGGTGTGACGTCCCTCCGATCCAGCGCTGTCTGCTCTGTCTCTCCGATCCAGCGGTGTCTGCAGGCGGGTGCACGCGTCCATAGACTTACCTTGCGTCTCTGCTCGTCTCCCGGCCGAGAATCGGAACTGCGCATGCGCCGGCCCCAAGATCCTTTGCGGCCGTACGAGCAGTTCCTGATTCTCGGCGCGGGAACGAGTGGCGATAACGAGGTAAGTTTAAAATGATTTTAAGCGTTTTTTGTTTTTTATCTACAAAATATCTATATGTACAGCTTGCTAGCACTAGATATAAGCAAAAAAAACGGATGGTTTAGAACCCCTTTAGGGTGCCCATACACTGTACGATTCTTGTACGCCTTCCATACACTGTACGATTCCCGTACGATTGCGGGATTTCCCGCGATCGTACGGGAATCGTACAGTGTATGGAAGGCGTGCGACCGTTTCTACTGTACGGTCGCACGTCTTTTGTCGAACCAGCATGCTCGAAAACCCGCCGAGAATCGTACGATTGTCGGCGGGTTTCTAGCCTGCTCGTTCGATAGCTGTGGAACGGGCCGGTGTGCGCACGCGCACACTGCCCGTTCTGCATTGATCGATGATCGCAAGTACGATCTGCCCGTCCAAGGTGGGCAGATCGTACGAGCTTTCAATAAGCATACGACCATCGCAAGACAAAAGTCTTGTGATGGTCGTAAGTAGTTTTCTCTTTTTTAGCCTAATGACATTTGTAGAAAGTACAGAAAATACCCGATGATTCCGCCCCCAAAAAATGGTGTGCCCCTTTCTGTGAGCTGAAACAAATAATGTGATCTTCCCTCTGCAAACTAGTAATCCCCCCCCCCCCCCCCCTCTTTCCCCTATATTTGTTAATGC
>NW_017308415.1:88840-100589 GCF_000935625.1 Nanorana parkeri | reverse complement strand
GAACCCCCCCCCCCCCCCTCATCATTCCCTATGTAATGTAGATGCAGACGTGTTTGAAGTCCAGGCTGCGTGACAACCATAGCTCGCCATAGATACAAAGGAGGAGTGAGCGCAGCAACTGAGGAACAGGAAGTGTGTTTTGTTGCAGCATCACCAGGTGAAAAAAAAGGAAATGAATTCAGCCCAAATCTCATGCTTAGTTTACTAGTTTGTATTGAGATTGTAGTCCATCCCGGGAGTGAGCTTGGAGCGGTGACTACTTTACAACACACACAGGGACCATGGGGAACAAAAGTAGCCCCCCTCCAGAAGGAAGGACAGTGTCAGCACCAATTCAGAGATGATTTGGGGATCTACAGCCGAGTGATACACAAATAAGATACATTGTTGATCATGGTTAAGGAACTTGAATGTATTTTTTAGGTTCAATTGCTGAGTTTAGTGTCACTTTAAAGGAGAACTATGGTGTCAGTGTTGTTTTGCACTTATTGTTATTGCTATTATATAGGGGGATAACAACCCCCTATATAATAGCAAAGGCACACTGACAGGTCCTCTTTATGGAGATATTAGGGGTCTCTAGGACCCCTAATATCACCTAGGGACCCCAAAAGAAGCTGAACGAGCGTGCCGCGAACGAGCACATATAGGCGATCGGCGGGCTATGGACCCGCTGATCGCCTATATGTGAAACACCCGGTACCGGGTGTTCGCATTGGACGGGTCTTTTCTGCCCGTGCGTGCCCGCTAGGGGGCGCGCGCGAGCAGAAAAAAATTGCCGTCTGGAGACGGCAACCCGCAGATGCTGCAGTGCCGTCCGTCCGTTTTTTTACTACGGGCGGACGGCAAGAGGTTAAATGTGAACATTCTGAGTTGTAATATCACATTATGGCCGCTAGATGGAGCTAAAGCAGAATAGAAAATGAATACGCATTTCCTATTTTTATTATTATTTGTGTTTGTTGATTCTGCGCTGGATATGTGAAACAAAAGTACTGTGTCCTAAAACTGTGCTAAAATAATTAATCAAATAAATTGAAGGCTGCAGCAATAAAGACACATGGGTCAAGTCATATGAGTTTTTCGATTATGCAGCGCCAACAAGAATAATAAACAATGTGGATGTGCTTAAATATAACAATAAACTGTGAATAGTAACATTTCGTGAATCAATCAACGATAAATCGGTGTGGATCAATGTACCCACAATTGTTATAACGAATGTACATTCATATACATCAACAATAATAGTGAAATAAAATTGTTAAAATTAAACTGTGTTATGTGCTTTTTTTCTTTTTTCGTATCAAACACGAATCCCCCAGGGTCCTTGAAGTGATTAGTGTTGATGTGAACAAACACGGTAAATAACAATAAAGTGTTCCAGGTGCATAAAGTTTTGTAAATTAATATGGAAAGTTCCGTGAAGATTGTTGGGGATGTAGGCTAATGCCGTACGTATCCCCTCAGGGTGTGCACTCACCGCAATGTAGTGGCTGTGGTAAGCAGCCTGAAGCGCTTAAAGGAAAAAACTCCCAGAGATGCAGCGTCCTCACCGTGTCTCTCAACGATCAGCAGCCAGCAAGCGGTTTGTCTTTATTTATAGCCATCCCGGCATGGAAATCCCCAAACTGTTACTCCCTGCAGTGGACATTTGGTTTATTATACAGCCCCAACAGTTTGCGCAGCGCTTTGGTCATTTATTGCCCTCTAGTGGCCATTATGTGAGATTACAACTCAGAATGTTCACATTTAATGAAACTTGTCATTAAAGGAAGGAAGAATCTAGAGAACGTTTGCTTGTGCATATATTCACACAGGATGAATGTTCACTGATATTCACAGAGCAAACAGCCCTGCAAAGTCTTTATAAATGAACCCCATGTTGTATGAGGGACACTTCCGGCTGCAATGGAACTTTCTATGATAAACTTCCAGACACTTTCCGTCCGAGCTCTGTGTGACTCAACCCTTACCAGGGAGACTGCCTGTCACCGCACAAGATGTACGTAGCCCGGGGGAGGAGACAGAGTACACAATATACAAGGAGGGAGGAAGGGGAGGAAAATAAAAGGAAAGAATGAAGAAAGAAAGGAAGGAAGAAATGAGAGAGGGAGGCAAGGAAGGGAGGAAAGAACAGAGGGAGGGAAGAAGGAAGGAAGGGAAGGAAAATGAAAGGAAAGAATGAAGAAAGGAAGGATGGAAGGAAGAAAGAAAGGAAGGAAGGAGATAGGATGGAAGGAAGGGAGGAAATAACAGAGGGAGAGAAGAAGGAAGGAAGGAAGGAAGAAAGGCAGGTAGGAGAAAGTGAAGAAAAGAAGGGGGAGGGAGGAGGTGAGAGGAGAGAAGAAAAGCACAGGAAGAAAGAAAGGTGGTAATAAGGAAGGGGGAAAGAAGAAAATGGATAAAGGAAGAAAGGAAATAAAGGAAGGAAGGAGAAAGAAGGAAATTAAGGGAAGGAAGGAAATTAAGGGAGGAAGGAAGGAAGGGAAGGAAAGAGAAAGAAAAAAATAAAGGAAGGATTGAAGGAGGAAAGAATGGAGGGAAGGATGAAGGGGGAAAGAAGGGAAGACAAGCAGGGAAGAGGAAGGGAAGAAGAGGGAGGGAGTAGATGAGAGGAAAGAAGAAAAACATGGAGGAAGGAAAGAAAGATGGAAGGAAGGAAGAAGGAAGGAATTATCTGATAGATACATACAGTAGATATATAAATGGTGACATTACCCAGAAGCTCCAGTCGGTGTTCCATCCGCCGGGTGTCCGGTCCAGTCCGGAGCTCAGGGACTCCTCTGATGACAGTTTGCTGATTGTGTCCAGATCATCATCCGGAACCTACACACAGGGCAATGAGAGGACAGTGAGAGGACAATGACACCCCTCAGCCTCCAGCCACAGCACAGATATAATTGATAGAGATTCTTCTCACCTATAATATCTGTATGTATTCCGGACTCTGGCACTATGTGTGTTCCTGTATCAGCTGGGTCAGATTTCCCACAAGGCCAACCGAGGCCCGGCCTCAGGGCAGCAGGGAGTAGAGGGGCAGCAAGGGTGTGGAATTCCTATCTCCCGATGCCCGGGACATGCAGTTCTGGGCACAGGGCGGGTAGTTTGGGCAAGCCGGGCTAAATGTACAGCGGGCAATGTTGTCGAGATCACTTGTATGCAGCCTGCATACAGGGGGGCGCATTGAGTAACCTGGCATTGGGGCAGCAGGATACAGATGTAAGGAATGTCACTGAGGTACTCCATGCCTCACCCCCCAATGACTTCCCTAGTCTCATCCTCGTGCTGCAGACATCAAGAATCCAACCCGGACAGCCTCCTACCTGTAGTATGAGGGGCTGCTCATCACTCTGCTCCGGCCCCCTCCTCTCCGGCGTCATTTGGCGGCACAGCGGCCTCTGCTGGCGAGAGGCGGCACAGCGGCCTCTGCTGGCGAGAGGCGGCACAGCGGCTGATCACTTTTCTTGGTTTACTGGAAGCAATTCATAGCAAGTCAGCAGCAATTCGAAGCAGCCCAGAAGTGTTTCAAAGCAAGTCAGAAGCAATTCAAAGCAGCCTAGAAGCAATTCCAAGCAAGCCAGAACCACAGGGAAGCATACTGCACTTGAGTTGTTTGTGAGTCCCTGCGGCCAGTGTGCACAGCCCCAGTTCACACATACAGAGGGGACTGTCCCTTTTTCCGCACCAGACAAATGCCAGTCCCCACCCCTGTCAGATTTTCCTTCACTTCCTGTCTGGTGAAACCCGTTGTCAGTAGGACAGAAAGTGAGCAGAAATCTCTCTAAGGTAGCCGCGGAGAGCAGCAAACACTCGGCAGGAGTTCTGACTCTTCCCGGCTCCCAGGGCCGGATTAACATAAAGGCAGGTGGAGCTGCTGCTCCAGGCCCACCCCTAAAAATAGGCCCGGCCGACCGCCTTGATATTCAGGCATATTAGAGGGCCGCTTGCTCCTCACTAGGGCCCCGAGTGGCCCCCTAATATGCCTGAATAGAGGGCCGCCGTTAATGGGTTGCCACAATTTTTTTCAAGCCAAACCCGAACCTTCTAGTGACGCACAGACATCTTTGGGGGGGAGAATGAGTCGCAGTTTATTCATAAGTAAATAGCTCCACCCATTCGTATATAAATATCACAGTGGAGACTATTTTCAGTGGGGGGCCAGTAGCCCCTATCTTAATTTTGGTTGCCCCCGTCTGCCTGACATCTTGTGTCTGGGTTTCTGCTGCCATGAAACCCGGACACAGCATTTAAATCCCAGACTGTCCGGGTGTAACCTGGATAGGTGGCAACCCTACCCTACCTCGCCGACCCGGATACCCAAGAGGTCCCAGCGAGCGGTGTTCTTTCGAGAATGCTGACCCAGTCGGATTTGCCGACCTCAACATCTGTGCTTGCGCACAGACGGGATTAACGAGGAAACTGATTTATTGACAAAGTATTAGTTTGTAATTGTTAATTGTGACCGTTAATAATATGTCATCCATGGCAATAAATGATGTAATTGCTTTCGATGTTGTGAATGTGCATAAAATGCCACCCATCATTTACTGCCACCCATCATTTACTGCCATCCATCATTTACTGCCACCCATCATTTACTGCCACCCATCATTTACTGCCATGGATGGTATAATATTAACGGTCACAATTAACAATTACAAACTAATACTTTGTCAATAAATCCCCATTTCCTCGTTAATCCTGTCTGTGTGACCGTGTCTGGCAAATCTGACTGGGTCGGCATTCTCGACAGAACAGCGGCCCTCTAAAATGCCTGAATAGAGGGCCACCGCTGCCTGATTGCCGCAGCAGTCCTCCTGGCATAACTTGTGAGCCCGCACTGACCACCCAGAGCCCGCACTGACCACCCAGAGCCCGCACTGACCACTGCACGGACCACCCAGAGCCCACACTGACCACCCGGAGCTTGCACTGGCCACCTGAGAGCCGCACTAACCACCAGAGAGCCAGCACTGGCCTCACTTAGAGCTGGTAGAGCCACCCCTGAAACCCTACACAGCCCTCCTGAGACCCTTGAGACATGAGGCCGTGAACCCAGAGCAACATAAGAGTATGTAGCTTCATAGTATTCTGCATTGCCGTACAATGTATTGCTGGGATTTGTAGTCCTCTATAGCTAATGGTATTATTCTGCATTGCTGTAAAATATATTGCTGAGATTTGTAGTCCCTCTACAACTTGGAGTCAGTGGCATCTACAAGGGTCACAGCTGCAGTCAGGCCCTGGCGCTCCACCACTGACTCCAAGCTGTAGAGACTACAAATCACAGCCCGGACAGGAGGAAGAGGGCCCTTGTGACCGTCGACATTTCCATAAAATGGCCCCACTAAAATCCTCAGCACCAGGCCCGTGATGCTCTTAATCCGGCCCTGCTCCATGCAAAACCTCAGCAGTTGATAAAGAGCTGAGTCCCCAGGAGAAAACCCGCTATAGAAATCTATCGAGCAACAAAAAAACAAGAAAGGAGCGCTACAACCTGAAAAGAATATGACGTAATAAAGTTAAATGTTTGGTGGTGGGTGTGGGAAAGGAGTCACTCACTGTGGATGGTCTTTCTGCTGGAAAATGGAACAATGATCAGATATGTGCGGGAAAAGGTTTTCATTCACGGTGGAATGATATCTGCACCAAAGGATGTGAATGGTGCCTGGTGGATGCGGAGATGTTAGGCAGAGGGCCGTACTTGCAGAGGGCCGTACTTGCAGCTGTCACTTTGAGTGTTGAATCCCTTGTGGGTAAAGATTGGACTCGGCTGGCCAGGCTGAGCCGTGACCGCTGTCCGAAGTGAATCCGTGCCGCTAATTATTCTGCGGTGCTGTGCTGCTGCTTGTGATGGGAAAAATCGTCCAAGAGGGGAAGTCAGAGCGGGGGTGCAGAGTTATACTACACCCGCAGCGGAGTGATGGTAATGGGGCTACGTGTTTGGAGGCAGTGCCTTTGTCAAGCCGGGAATAAGAAATTGTGCAGAAGCCTGCATGTTCCACGTGAGCTCAGGGCCCCCCGGCCCCTTCCGCAGGAGCTCAGAACCTCCGGTCTGTTCCACCTTTATTACGCACTGAACCTAAAAATTCCGCACTGAACCTAAAAATTCCTTAAATACGATAGGAGGGGTGGAATCGGGAGGCAAGTTCCGCAGAAGCTCAGGGCCCCTTCCGCAGAACCTCAGTGCCCCCCCGGCCCCTTCTGCAGAATGTCAGAGCCCCCAGCCCCTTCCGCAGAAGCTTAGAGCCTCCGATCTGTTCCACCTTTATTACATCCTGAACCTAAAAATTCCTTAAATACGATGGGTTAAGACGATGGGAGGGGTAGAATCGGGTGGTAGGTCCCCTTGATTTGGACCAATGGGTTAAGACGATGGGAGGGGTAGAATCGGGTGGTAGGTCCCCTTGATTTAGAACAATGGGCTAAGACAATGGGAGGGGTAGAATCGGGTAGTAGGTCCCCTTGATTTCAAACAATGGGTAAAGACGATGGGAGGGGTGGAATCGGGTGGTAGCCCATTGTCTACCCCTCCCATCGTCTTAACCTATTGTTCCAAATCAAGGGGACCTAAGACAAGTAATTCCCAATGTTCCGCTTTCTCCTTCCCCAAAAACTCCCCCAATTGTAATTTTACCGGAGTAGACCATTCCCGACAAAGATATTTAGATGGAGACGTGTGGGCTCACCTAACTGTGAGCGTAATGGGGGCCTCCTCAGCCACAGGATGTGGAGATGGCAAAACTATTTGGGTTTTGGGATCAGATTTTTCAGACTTGGTGCTGTGTCCATACCTTTGGATCCCATAATTCTTCTACTTGGGGCTCCTGGACTGAAGAACATCTTCAACCATACCGTGTAGATGGGGGTAGGTGAACTCCGGCCCTCCAGCTGCGGTGCAACTACAAGTCCCATGAGGCACTGCAAGACAGCCACGACTTCCAGAGACAGATGCATGATGGGATTTGTGGTTTTACTACAGCAGGAGGACCAGAGTTTGCCCACCCGTGGTGTAGCCCCATGTCCTCCTTTGTGTCCTCATCACTTTCCTGCGGTTACTTTGTCCTAACGGGTGACGTTCAGTACACAACATTAAGCACTCTGCACTCTGTATTTTTATTCAATCGTCATCCTTTAATAGAATTTAAAAAATAAACTTTACACACTCATTTGGTAAAAAGAAGAACAAAGTATCAGTGCCACCGAAACCAAGACGTTCCTCCTCTCCACGACGCTCACAATCCACTCTCACCAGGTATCAGTGCCACCGAAACCAAGACGTTCCTCCTCTCCACGACGCTCACATTCCACTCTCACAGGTTAAGAAATAAGTTAGAAGCCCAAAGCACACAGGAAGCACCCTGAAAGAGAAACCGGAGCGTTGTTACTGCAGGAAGTACAGTGTACACCTTGCATCTGTCACTGCTGAGAATATATACCAGTGACCCCAAAACAGCAGCCCTGGGCCCAACGCTGGGGCACCATTCCCCCTCCCACTGAAAGCAACAACGGGGTACCATTCCTCCCACTGACACCAACCATGGGGCACCATTCCTCCTCCCACTGACACCAACCATGGAGCACCATTCCTCCTCCCACTGACACCAACCATGGGGCACCATTCCCCCTCCCACTGACACTAAAGACGGGGCGCCATTCCTCCCCCCACTGAAAGCAACAACGGGGTACCATTCCTCCCACTGACACCAACCATGGGGCACCATTCCTCCCGAGGACACCAACCATGGGGCACCATTCCTCCCGAGGACACCAACCATGGGGCACCATTCCTCCCGAGGACACCAACCATGGGGCACCATTCCTCCCGAGGACACCAACCATGGGGCACCATTCCTCCCGAGGACACCAACCATGGGGCACCATTCCTCCCGAGGACACCAACCATGGGGCACCATTCCTCCCGAGGACACCAACCATGGGGCACCATTCCTCCCGAGGACACCAACCATGGGGCACCATTCCTCCCGAGGACACCAACCATGGGGCACCATTCCTCCCGAGGACACCAACCATGGGGCACCATTCCTCCCGAGGACACCAACCATGGGGCACCATTCCTCCCGAGGACACCAACCATGGGGCACCATTCCTCCCGAGGACACCAACCATGGGGCACCATTCCTCCCGAGGACACCAACCATGGGGCACCATTCCTCCCGAGGACACCAACCATGGGGCACCATTCCTCCCGAGGACACCAACCATGGGGCACCATTCCTCCCGAGGACACCAACCATGGGGCACCATTCCTCCCGAGGACACCAACCATGGGGCACCATTCCTCCCGAGGACACCAACCATGGGGCACCATTCCTCCCGAGGACACCAACCATGGGGCACCATTCCTCCCGAGGACACCAACCATGGGGCACCATTCCTCCCGAGGACACCAACCATGGGGCACCATTCCTCCCGAGGACACCAACCATGGGGCACCATTCCTCCCGAGGACACCAACCATGGGGCACCATTCCTCCCGAGGACACCAACCATGGGGCACCATTCCTCCCGAGGACACCAACCATGGGGCACCATTCCTCCCGAGGACACCAACCATGGGGCACCATTCCTCCCGAGGACACCAACCATGGGGCACCATTCCTCCCGAGGACACCAACCATGGGGCACCATTCCTCCCGAGGACACCAACCATGGGGCACCATTCCTCCTCCCCCCTCACACCAGCCATGGGGCACCATTCCTCCTCCCACTGACACCAACCATGGGGCACCATTCCTCCCGAGGACACCAACCATGGGGCACCATTCCTCCCACTGACACCAACCATGGGGCACCATTCCTCCCACTGGCACCAACAACGGGGCACCATTCCTCCCAGTAACAGTCCTTGGTGCCCCTACCATGCCTGAAGGATCTTCACGTTTTTAACTTTGTAACTCTCCCATTCAATATAAACTCTCAGAACCTTCCCTGTGAACAGAGGTTGTCCTCTCACATTTCCTGACTTCCATATCACCTTCACCCATAGAAGTGGTGGCATCTCCCTACACTATCCCCCTCCTATTGACAAGCCGAGCGCTCCTGTTTAGGCTTGTGACCGGCACTGGTGACTCCTTCCTCTGTGGAGTAAAGGGAAGGCAGGTTAGGCCGGGGTCAGCCCAGTCGTACAGGTGAGGGTGGTGACCACCAGGTGAGGGTGATGGTTTGCAGATGTCTCACCTTGGCACCAGTCTATGGTCAGCCTATCACCACATGCCATACTAACAACATCAGCATTATGATGGCTTACCAAACACTCCATTGCAATGACGAGGTCACACCTTGAACCCCAGCGCCCTCATACACTCCTTGTGCGCGTCGATCAGACCCTGGCAGTGCTCTTCACCCTTCTCAATGATGCTGGACAAAGACAAGACAGAGAGGCAGAGATCAGATTGGATAGACTGATGGCTGCAGACGCCACAACTACTACAGTCAGAGAACAGCTGATGACGGGCAGCTGAGGTCGTATGCTGGAGCATGGAGTGCAAACTCTCCATAGGATTGTCTGCGATGGTTCTCCTTCATCCAGGTCATGGTAGAACTGTAAAAAATAAATCTATTGCGTAGGATGCACGGGCCTGGCTGGGAGGATTTCGATAAGGGCCGGTAGCACCAACAATGATCCTAGAAGAGATTTCCTCTCACTTCCTGTTCTGTCTCTGGGACAGGAAATGAAGGGAATAGCCTCAATGGGACACAGGGGGGTTAAATCCTTTCCCAGTAGATCAAAAATGAAATAGAAAAGGTTTTGGGAAACAGATACAATGTAACGCGCCGCCATTCCGCTCACCAGGTGTCCCGGGCCTTCTTGGTCTCTGGACAGGCGCAGCATGCCTTCAGCGGCTTCTTCTCCTGCGCGTCGGAGGTCGCGGGAGCCGACTCGCAGCTTGCAGCAGCCAGACTGGACATTGTTCTACCGCCGCGGATAACACCTGAAGAAAAGGAAACAACGCGACCTCTATTTCATATCATCAAATGATTCTCATCACAGACATTCACACACATCGCTTAGCGGGTCTATTTATAAACCCGGTGAATATCTGAACGTTCATCGTGTGTGAATAATGATAAAAGCGAACGTTCTCAATATATTTTTTTTGCAGGTCGAATGTATTGTCATGTAATACAGCACTATGGCCACTAGATGGAGCAGAGGCGCAATACTTATTCCCCATGCTCTTCAGTTCCATCCAGTGTCCATAATGCAGTATTACATCACAATACATTCAACCTGCAAATACTGCACTATGGACACTAGATGGCGCTTAGGAGCATCTATACAGGTCAAACATATTGTCATGTAATACTGCACTATGGACCCTAGATCGAGCCTGGGAGCATGTTTTCAGGTCGAAGGTACAGTCATGCAGTACTGCACTATGGACACTAGATGGAGCTGAGGAGCATCTCTTCAGGTTGAATGTCATATGTAATGTAATGAAATACTACCGTACATTAGGAACACAGGAAAAAAATACCTATTTTCTATGCTTTTCAGCGCCATCTAGTGACCATAATGCAGTATTGCATGACATTAAGTCCATAAAGATGCTCCCAGGCTCCATCTAGTGGCTATCATGCAGTATTACATGACAATGCATTCAACCCATAAAGAAGCTCCCAGGCTCCATCTAGTGGCTATCATGCAGTATTACATGACAATGCATTCAACCCATAAAGAAGCTCCCAGGCTCCATCTAGTGGCCATAGTGCAGTGTTACATAACACTACATTCAACCTAAAAAGATGCTCCATCTAGCGACCATAAAGAAGCTCACAGGCTCCATCAAGTGGCTATCATACATTATAGCCACTAGATGGAGCCTGGGAGCATCTTTTTAGGTTGAATGTAGTGTCATGTAATACTGCACTATGGCCACTAGATGGAGTAGAGGAGCATTGTTATGGGTTGAATGTAGTGTCATATAACACTGCATGATAGCCACTAGATGGAGCCTGGGAGCATCTTTATGGACTAAATGTCATGCAATGTAATACTGCATTATGGCCACTAGACGGAGTCTTGTAGCATTTTTATGGGTTGAATGTATTGCTATGTAATACTGCATGATGGCACTACATTCCACCTATAAAGATGCTCCCAGGCTCCATCTAGTGGCCATCATGCAGTATTACATAGCAATACATTCAACCCATAAAGATGCTCCCAGGCTCCATCTAGTGGCCATCATGCAGTATTACATGGCAATGCATTCAACCCATAAAGATGCTACAAGGCTCTATCTAGTGGCCATAATGCACTATCACATGGCAATACATTTGCCCTACAAAGAAAATATATTGAGAACCTCCGTTTTTGTCATTCCTGGCACCAAACGAATGTTCCCAGATATCCACCGGACAAATCTCTGCATATATAAATCCATTCAGTAAAGTCTAATTCCACTTTTAACACCACGTTACACCCATATTTAGAGTACAATATGGAACATGGTGCCGTTCCGCAGCCCTTCACCCTCAACCCCCTCCCCCCCCTTTACCCAGGGCGATTTTACCAATAGGCTACTTTGTATTTTCGAATTCGGCACAACTACGTGGACAGAGGGCCTTTTACTTCTCAATAGAGACTGACGGTCCCTACCTCCGTATAGACTCGGGGTTGGAAGAATAGTCTGCAGGAGCCAGAGCATTGCTCCTGCGATCCAATGATGACGACTAAATGATTTACAGTCTCCAATGCAAAAGAAAACCAATAAATGCA
>NW_017308415.1:87316-88805 GCF_000935625.1 Nanorana parkeri | reverse complement strand
CAGGGGTTTTGGGGAAGAGAGGGGGGAGGGGAGGGGAGGGGGAACACATACTGCATAGATATAGAAAAGGAGGAAGGGAGCGTACAAAATATAAAGTAGATCCGATGGAACAGGAACTGATACCGAGAGAAATAAAAAAGAGATAACCCCCGCAGTGCAAGGGTTAAGTCCCTGTATGGTCTAGGGCAGGGGTGGGCGGCTCCGGTCCTCCAGCTGTGCTTTAGCTACAGATCCCAACCTGCCCCTGCGAGTCATGCCCGTAACTGTCATAGTCTTACAATGCCTCATGAGACTTGTAGTTCCACAACAGCTGGAGGACTGGAGTTGCCCACCCCTGGTCTAGGGTTTAGTACATGCCCAGAGATCTTCTTTAAACATGGCGGCTGCCCTTCCTGGCTCATCTTTGGCATCGACACACAGTCACTGAGTTGTAGAATGAAGGGACCCCCCCAGGGAGGGGCAGTTGTAGAAAGAAGGGACCCCCCAGGGAGGGGCAGTTGTAGAATGAAGTGACCCCCAGTTATAGAGGGATCAGGGGCACATGTACATTAACAAGCTGTACAGGACACATGACTCTCCCTGACTCACATTCAGGACATGCTCCTGCTCTCCATATGCCACCATCAGGGTGACCCCATCAATGTCACACATGACCTGCCCCCCTCTCCTAACACCATGTAACCTGCAGCACCCAGGATAGCCCTTTATGTCACATGACAGCTGTCAGTGACCCCCTCCCCTAATGTCACTGACCAGAGGTGACCACACACTCACCTATAGAGCAATCTGATGCAATGCAACACTCACCTCTCCGCTTCACAGTCACGTGTGTTACCAAACTAGGAAACCAGTGCACGGCGCAGGCGCATTTCCCCAGAGCAAGGAAGCCACGTGATGACGTAAAGCCCTAGAGGATACCGGGAAATGTAGTTTTGCACCTCCTACTACCCGTACAGAAAAGGCAAGGCTCGTACCCGCACAGCGCCAACAGCGGGCAACTTGTGAGAAGGCGACACAGCGCCACCCTGCGGCACCTAACTGCCACTGCACACAGACCTCGTATTAGCAGCGCCACCTTCCGGCGAAGAGGTCTACATACACCTGAGGGAGTACGTCACGGGCAAAGGATGAAAGGAATCCTGCCTCCGGATCACGTGCTGCTGTTGCCAGGGCGACCCCGGGACGCCAGCTCGTCTCGTAGCAACCGCAGCAACAAAGATGGCGGCGCCGGAGGAGACGGCAGGGGCAGGTAAAGTGGGCACTGGGGGCATTGTGTGCATACATTTATAATGTGTTGGAGTGCATTTTTACGTACATTATTGTATCATGCCAAGCAACGCTCTTTGCATTGCCCATCGAGATGCGTAAAAAAAGATGCACATCATTGCATTTTTTTGTGTATTTTATTATTATTTGATTTTTTTTCACAGAAAAAAATTATACTATTGTAATTATATGATAATATTTATATTATATAATTATATTAAAT
>NW_017308415.1:76011-87005 GCF_000935625.1 Nanorana parkeri | reverse complement strand
CCTGCAGAGCCCACCAGAGATCCTTTACAGCCCATCTGAGACCCCTGCTTCCCTGCAACACTAAGGCCTCATTCACACTGCTTAGCGTTGGCCCATACACATCCGTGCGGGTGCAGGTGTCCGTGCTCGGATGCAGATAGGATCCATCCTGTCTGCGTATTAGTATGAACATCCGCACCCGTGCAAATGTGCAGTTCAGTTGAGCGTACGGCCGCGTCCTCCCATAGAGAAGAACAGGCTGCTGCGTGTGATTTGTAGGCAGCAGCCTGTCCTTCCCGGGAACGGCCCGATACGTCCGTGAACTCTGTAAAAGATAAATAAGTTAAACGATCACTTTAAGCATCATAACCACTAAAGCTTAATGGAGCACAGATATAATGTATGCTGTATGGGGATGTTGGAGTGGTGTGTGTGTGCGTGCGTGCGGGGGGACTTGAAGACACGAGGTGCACAGGGCACACTTGGAGACATGAGGTGCATAGGGCACACTTGGAGACACGAGGTGCACAGTCCACACTTGAAGACATGAGGTGCACAGGCCACACTTAGAGACGCATGACGCACAGGGCACACTTGGAGACATGAGGTGCATAGGGCACACTTGGAGACACGAGGTGCACAGTCCACACTTGAAGACATGAGGTGCACAGGCCACACTTGAAGACTTGAGGTGCACAGGCCACACTTAGAGACGCATGACGCACAGGTCACACTTGGAGACACGAGTGGCACAGGGCACACTTAGAGACACATGACGCACAGGTCACACTTGGAGACACGAGTGGCACAGGGCACACTTAGAGACGCATGACGCACAGGTCACACTTGGAGACACGAGTGGCACAGGGCACACTTGGAGACACGAGGTGCGCGGGGGACACACTTGAAGACACGAGGTGCACGGGGGACACACTTGAAGACACGAGTAGCACGGTACACTTGGAGACACGAGGGGCACAGGGCACATTTGAAGACACGAGGGGCACAGGGCACACTTAGAGACACGGGGCACACCAGGGTGCACTTGGAGACACATGGTGCACAGGCCTAACTTGGAGATTGAGGAGCACATGGTGCACTTGCAGACACTGGGCACAGGAAGCATAGAGTCACTGAGGCATGAGAGGGGGTAGGATGATTGTCATGGAGGATACAGGAGTAATGAGGGAACAGATTGACAATGGAGGCACTTGGGGGGTGTCTTGAGTTAGGCGTAGAGACGTGTTCCTCAAAGGCTGAGCCATGTGTCGCCTGGCACTTTAGGAAAGCACCAATCAGGAACGTTGCCTCCTCATTTGCCGCATCGCCGGCACTTCAGAAAGTACCAGTGTTTTCAGAAACCTATTTCAAATATGAACTATTCAGCTTCTAAAAACTCATTTGTGCAAAATCAGTGAGAAAAAGCTGCTCCCATCAGTCTGCAGAGACCCCGTTATTTCCCCAATGGGTGACGCCATCTTGCCTCTCACACAGCATAGGAAAGCTGAGGTCAGGTAGTCAGTCATAGCCCACACTTTAAAGACAGCTCCGGTCTTCCTGTGACCATCATACTGGAGCTTCATGAAATACTCTTGCAGGTATGGAGGTCCAGGCTTCACTTTCTCGAACCTCCAACAATTCAGTGCTTGGTGCCTGAGCAGACATTTGTCAGGCCTATTTGCTGTCACATGGGCAGAAGGGGAGTATTCATAGACCTTTGCAAGTCTGGTCTTTCGGAAAGGTGAAGCTTACACAGGAGGTTTGAAAGGCTCTGAAGATGGAACATAATGTTGGGGGAGGATTAGGAGGCCTCTTTCAGGTACCTTATGGAGTCTGCTACAAAGGTTGCTCCTCTGGTAACTTAACCTACACAGAGCACATGAATGAAGCAGCTCTGTGGGAGCTCAGAAAAGGACACTGCTGGATTGCCTGAGCATATGCTGCTCTAAGGAGGACATCCATTGCTAAGTAAAGGCCATCATTCGTAAAATATAACTTGTCCCCAGCTCATGTGTTCCCTGGCCAATGCAAATGTATTCATTTTTATTTATATGTCTTTGCTCAGTAACAAGATTGTCTACTTTTATAACTGTAGAGATGGAGTCTGCTGAGTCTGCTCATGGACTGCAAGAAGAAAAAGCTGATGATGAAACTCTGGATATCACCAAACAGGTTTTAGAAGATGAACACAACCCTGATTCCAGCAAAGAGGTCACCGGAGAAGGAAAGGAAGGAGGTGCAGCCAGTGACACAGCACCACATCATGGACATGACAGCAAATTACCAGAGACTCCTAATGCCCAGCCATTAGCTGAGGGGACAGAAGAGACAGTAACCCCGGAGACGGCAAATGAAGATGAAGGATCGGGTACCACGGATGAGCCAATGTTGGCTGACAAGTCTGAGGTAGAAACGGAGCAGACATCAGATAACCTTGATGTCAGTAATGAAGCAGACACTGGATCAGGGATTGAAACTGTGGAGGAGCCGCAAGGGGAGGAACGAGAAACCGAGCAACCTGCTGCGGGAGAAACTATTGAAGAAGATCAGGAGATCCAGCATGACCAAAACATAGAAGGTCCCCTGGAAAGTTCAGCAGGTGGGCCTTTATTTTTACTTTCATTGTGTTGTGTGTGAATAGTTTAATGCTTTGTAGTACTTTTAAATGACTAATATGACTTTTAATCAATATGGGGTCACCTAATGACCCCACAATATGGGGCCACCTAAAGACCCCACGATATGGGGTCACCTAAAGACCCCACAGTGCTTGACAGAGGCATCTGCAGTCTAAAGGTGCCTGCATTCATTAGTGGACATTCTCCAGATCCAACCATTTATAGCCAGATTGGGAAACGTTTGTATTCTTGTGGACCTCTCCATGACACCAGCCAACCCTCCCAGGATGAGCCTGCTCAGAGGAAGTTGACCAGCAAAGACAGATTTTTCCAGGCCAATCACTATTTTCCCAATGCAGATGGAACCCCGATGTGGACTGGCATGTTTCAAGAAAGCTCCTTGTTAAATAGATTGTTTGGTGATGGGATCCTCCATGCATAGGCTGTCAAATATTTGCAGGTAGCTTAGCACACCGGGGCTTAGGATGACTAAGTGATCGGCACTTTTGACTTAAGGGTCTGTTTCTTGGGTCTAAATGCCATCTGGAACACAATCTGCATGGAGTTTGTATTTTCTCCTTGTGACTGTGTAGGTTACTCTAGGTGTTCAGTTCTTTTCTATAACCCAAAAACATACTGGCCCTAGAGCTTGTGTCAAACACAAGGCCCGCTGGCCGAATCTGGCCCACCAGGCAATTTCACGTGGCCCTCGCACCCTTTCTGCACCTTTTAGATTTTTAAACTGAAGCCAACACTGTAAACAGGCTCCGAGCTTCACAGGAAGGCTGCCAAGGTCCCCAGCAGGGTCCCGGCAACCTTCCATAGAGCCTGCACAGCCCACCATAGAACATCCACAGCCACCTGATAGCCTGCACAGCCCACCATAGAACATGCACAGCCACCTGATAGCCTGCACAGCCCACCATAGAACATCCACAGCCACCTGAGAGCCTGCACAGCCCACCATAGAACATGCACAGCCACCCAAGAGTCCGCACAGCCCACCGTAGACCCCGCACAGCCACCTAAGAGTCCGTAAAGCCCAGCATAGACCTCACACAGCCACCTGAGAGTTCGCAAAGCCCACCATTGAACCTGCACAGCCACCTGAGAGTCCGCACAGCCCTCTATTCACATCACATTAGAGCCACTAGATGGAGCTGATGAGCATAGGATCTCCAGTAGATAGGATACTGTCTGTTTTCAGTATTAACTAATCAGCCAATCAGATTTACATTTTTTTTCTCACCCACAGGAACAGAGGGGGCGGAGCAAAAAGAGCATATGGAACAACAAGCAATGGCACATGGGGAAGGTGAGAGTGACCTTTTGAGTGGAGACATAAAAGGAGAAGCCTCGGAACATTCTGGTGAGTTTTATATTGATTTGTTTCCCTGTACTGAAGAGTGTAAGCTTCTCTGGTGCAGAGACTGGCTCAGTGTTCTCTGTACAGGACTGCGGAATATGTCAGAGCTATGTAAATGTATAATAATAGTTTGTGACTGTGGGGGGACATTAGAGTGCAAGCTCCTCAGATGCAGAGGCTGATGTGACTGGCTCAGTGTTCTCTGAGCTGTGTAAATGAACTTATTAATATAGATAAATTCTGTGTATCATTGCTATTTACTAATATAAATTAAACTGAGAACAGTAAGGAAATAGAGAAAAATTCAGAGATGTCTTTTGATATCCGGCCAACAGAGGGCAGTGTGGTTGCAGCTATGGCAGAGGAGGAGGAGGGAGTCACATCAGGGGAAATTGCAGCAGCTGAAGCTGGAAGTGATGAAGATCAGCGAGCAGAAACGGCACAGCAGAATCCAGATGAGGAAGCACAAGGTAAAATTTACAAGTAGAGTGCTTCCTGATCATGTGATCTTAACATTGGCTACGACAAAATGATCACATGCAGTGTGAAGGCTTCATTCACAAAATGCAGATTCCATTGCAGCCTGAAAATTGCAGTATGCCTTTGTTTAGAACTGTAGAACTCTAATTGTCAGAAACTATATATATACTTCTTGTATGTCCCTCGTAAACTTTGTATAATACATGGCCACAACACCACAAAATGGAAAATGAGATGTGTTTTCTTTTTTTTTTAAATGCTCATCAGTATGCAATGAAAGCATTTGCGTGAAAATGCAAGTGGTAGCTAGTGTCATAAACATTAAACATGTGCCTGGCCCTGTATATGGAGGTGAAAGGGCTCCTAACCATAGTAAAGACAAAAGTTTTGTTTTATTCTAGCCGTGGTTAACCATGGAAACATACCCAAAGAAGGAGATGCCGCTGAAATCATTCCAGCTGATCCGACAGAACAAGAAGATCCCACTGTAGGGGACACAGTACAGGAGTCTGCTGATGACGGTGAGAACCCATTTTGCATTTATTTCTTCTCATCTACTATCAGGGCTGAAAAAGTACCCTAGTGATCGGGATGTCCTGCCTTTGAAGTGAACCTGTGGCCAAGCTTGGGACATTCTGGAATGTACATATTATTAACAAGCAGTAACTGAGCCTTTGAAAAAAAAGCCATCACTGACCTGTAGTACTCTACACTCTGCACTCTACAGCAATTCATCCTTAAATTCTCAAACTTCACAGCAGAAGCACTGAAGTCCTCCAAGTCATCCTTTCAGCAGCTCTGTTCATCCTGTTTTCAAAGCCACCATTAGTAATCATGGGGCCCTGTACAGCTTACCTGACAAGTACCACCCAGCCTTTTAGTACCACTCAGTATCCACTTCCCCACCACCTAAGGACTTCAGTGACCCTTCTGCTGTGACCATTGGGGATGAATAGCTCCACAATGCCTGCACCTACAGAGATCAGTGAGGGTGTGTTATAAAGCGTTTACTGCTTGTTACATACTTGAATGTCCACAGCCTGACCATGGAGGCATCATAAGCCCCTACACTCAGTCATACTTGTCAGAGAGGTGTACGTTTCTCTCCCATTACACTCTGTGTCATGCAGTTGGTTTCTGGCGCCAAGCCCTCAGTAGCAGATCCTTTAAGTCCTGTAAGTTGCAAGTTGGGGCCTCCTTCGCTCCACACGTGCATCAATGAGCCTTGGCGGCCCATGGCCCTGTCACCAGTCCACTGGTTTTCCTTCCTTGGACCACTTTTGGTAGGTCCTGACCACTGCAGACCGGGAACATCCCACAAGAGCTTCAGTTTTGGAGTTGCTCTGACCCAGTCATCTAGACATCTCTATTTGGCCCTTGCCAAAGTCCCTCAAATCCTCACACTTGTCCATTTTTTAAAATCAAAGATGTTTATTGATTTTAACGTAACAGGACACTTTTGCAAAGACAGTGGGAGCATATGGTTACAACTTACAGCACGCAGTGCATGGAACTACAGAATGTATTGGGAGAGGCACAGCTCAAGATTTAAACAGAATGACAGGTATCACTGGTGTAGTAGGCTCGCCTGTCAAGCAGATCAAGTATATGTTAGGGTCCTCCCGAATACTGAGGGGCCCAACAAACTTACAGGGTTATCAGGAGGAAGTTGTTCCTTTGTGGGTCACTGCATCACAGGACCGCCATTCGTGCTGTGAGAGAGCGTACTAAACCACTGCAAACATCAAACATTAAAGATCGTGCCCAAAAGAGATACCCTGTTTCCCCAAAAATAAGACCTACCCCGAAAGTAAGACCTAGTACTATTTTTCAAGATTCCTGTAATATAAGGCCTACCCCGAAAATAAGACCTAGTTTGGTGGTAGCGTGTGAGGGGGAACTTGCAGGAGAGATGGTATCAGCCTGCAGGGACATACTGTATTAAGGGGATGACAGGGGACTCCCTCCAGACTTCACCAACTGCTGTCCCCCTGAAGACACTACTTAATGTAATGGTACTGTACTGTAATGTGTACCGGTAAATGGTACCGTACTTTACCGCGCTGTCCACTGTCTGATGTCCCCACTGCTGCACCGCTGGTACCACTGTCCCTGATGGCAAAGGAAGCCGGCGCTGTAGAAAACAAGGCTGCGGCGGCGGAGGGAGCAGAGTCGCATTAGCCAATATTCCTCTATAGCGCCGGTTACTGTGACAGGTGGAGTGATACCAGATAACTTTGGATTGTTGTACATTTTGTTGCACATTAAAAAAATAATAAGACATCCCCTGAAAATAAGACCTAGTGTGTTTTTTGGGGGCAAAAAAAAATATAAGACAGTGTCTTATTTTCGGGGAAACACGGTCGAGAGAGAAAGAAAGAAGAAAGAGTAGGGAAGACTAGGGTGGGAAGGGAGAGAAGGGAGAGGGCATACCGGGGTCAGTTCTTTCCTGGGCATTCGTGGGGGACGTTCGTTGTTAAAGCGTAGTTTTAGCCCATTTTTTTGTTTGGTTGCTTCCAACACATCAACCTCATTGGCAAAATCTTCAATTGCTGCTTAATTTATCCCACCCACTTCCAGGTGTCGTAATATACACCCCACTTCCAGGTGTCGTAATATATACCCCACTTCCAGGCGCCATTGTAATACACCCCCCCACTTCCAGGTGTCGTTGTAACCAGATAATCAATGTTATTCACATTACCTCTCGGTGGTCACAGTGTTATGGCTGATCAGTGTAAATTGGGGTAATAGGGGAAGCTTGATACTATTTTAGGTTTAGGTAGGTAGCTACATAGTTAGGTTGTATTTGGGAGTACGCAGTGTAGAAATAATTATAAGACTGAAGCTAAGGCTGGAGTTCAACTTTAAATCAATGGACAGACAGGTGTGGATAGTTGGTGTAGTTAGCACTATAATCAAGCTAGTATATTTTTATCTGCCTATGCCTGCTATGAGTCTGTGTTTACTTACATAGGCCAAAAATCCGAATCTTTACCCAATGAACAGCCAAGGCCGGAAGAAGTTGAGAAGGAGGAGGAAGAAGAAATAGAGAAGATTCCAGAGGACTTCTACTATGATTATGAGAGTATGTGCTCCCGTCCGTACATCACCCCGGACTCAGGAATCCCAAGTGGAGTCCTCCAACTCCTGTATCCTTCTATATTCAGAGAGAGGGGTTTATTCTACTCTTCAGGGGACTATTTGTGAAAGGCTAAATGATTGATACCTCTGTACAGAGGACCAGAGTCCAGGCGGATCATTTTCTATATTTTTTTAGTAGAGAATTGATAGGATCTGTTGTACAGGGAACAAAGTCCGAGTGGATCACTTCCTAAGTTCTCCCTATAGAGGACGGGTAGGGTCTGTTTTACAGTGGGATGTAGTCTAGGTGGATCACTGTCTCTATTTTTGCTTTAGAGAATAGTGCTGCCATACAGAGGAAAGTAGCCTAGGTGGGTAAACTCCTTTGTTCTTCCTGTAGTGAACAGGTAGGGAGACATACTCTGGGTGGGTCACCTCCTGTATTCTTCCTGAAGAGAACACGTGGGAACTGTTGGACCAGGTAACATAGCCCAGGTGGATCACATCCTATAGCTCCCTCCTGGGAACAGGTAGGCTCTGTCGTACGAGGGAACATAAACCAGGTGTATCACTTCCTATAGTCCATCTATAGAGAATAGGTAGCTTCTGTTGTATAGGGGAATGTTGTTCGGGTGGATGACTTCCTGTAGTCTTCCTATAGAGAACATGTAGGATCTGTTGTACAAGGGAACATACCCCAGGTGGATGACTTCCCATAGTCATCCTGTAAAGAACATGTAGGATCTGTTGTACGAGGGAACATAGCCCAGGCAGATGACTTCCTGTAGTCATCCTGTAGAGAACATGTAGGATCTGTTGTACAAGGGAACATAGCCCAGGCAGATGACTTCCTGTAGTCCTCCTGTAGAGAACATGTAGGATCTGTTGTACAAGGGAACCTAGCCCAGGCAGATGACTTCCTGTTGTCATCCTGTAGAGAACATGTGGGATCTGTTGTACAAGGGAACCTAGCCCAGGTGGATGACTTTCCATACTCATTCTGTAAAGATCTGTTGTACGAGGGAACATAGCCCAAGTAGATGATGTCCTGTAGTCTTCCTGTAGAGAACATGTCTGATCTGTTGTACAAGGGAACATAGCCCAGGCAGATGACTTCCTGTAGTCTTCCTATAGAGAACATGTGGGATCTGTTGTACAAGGGAACATAGCCCAAGTAGATGATGTCCTGTAGTCTTCCTGTAGAGAACATGTCTGATCTGTTGTACGAGGGAGCATAGCCCAGGGGGGTGACTTCCTGTAGTCTTCCTATAGAGAACATGTGGGATCTGTTGTACAAGGGAACGTAGCCCAGGTAGATGACTTCCTGTAGAGAACATGTGGGATCTGTTGTACAAGGGAACATAACCCAGACAGATGACTTCCTGTAGTCTTCCTATAGAGAACATGTGGAATCTGTTGTACGAGGGAACATAGCCCAAGTAGATGACTTCCTGTAGAGAACATGTAGATAGATGGATGGGATCCTCATGGCTTGTTTCCTTAATATATCTCAGACATTCTTTCGGTTATGACTGCAACAAAAGGGCCAACCTCCATCTACTGGATGACCAGACGCTGCTGTACGTCGCCGGTACAATGAGTATCATCCTAACACTTAAGACGCAGGAGCAGCAATACCTGAGGAGCAGCAGCGGTGGAGGAATCGGAGCTGTCACTGTACGTGTTCCTGGATCCTTTACACGCATTGTTTTGTATGAACTAATACCCACCTGGATTTCAATGTATGGATTCACTGCCTAGGTGCATTTGTCTGGATGACAGTGGAGGCAACACTGCAATAGCAATGCAGACAATTAATTATTCATCATCAATCCAGAGATTTCCCCCACAGTATTTATTTCTTCTGTCACTAGATGTCCTCAGCCTGTTGGCCGGCATCATTCAACCCACTTTCTCTGAGCCCAGGTCATCCCGGACTTGCTCCCAGCTTGTGACCGGACAGTGGAAAAAGAAGCAGCACAGTGATGAGCTCCTCTCTCTGTCACTCTGCTCTCTCCTTCTTTCAGCATGTTCCTTTTCTTCTTGCAATGCTCATCCTGCTTCCGCCGATATACCCCAGTAGTCCAGTGGTCTAGCACCAGTCCCCTTCCAGATTATATAAAGACTATAAATAAAGATTGAGAGAAAAAAAAACAGGGAAGTGGGGAGGGGGGTGGGTGGCGTTTTGCCCAGCCTTGAAAGTTAAAGCTAAACTCCGGGCAAATAGAAAGTCACAAAGTAATACAACTCCGTGTACCTCAATAAATGTTTTTTTTTTTATTGCAAGCAGTACCTGAATTTGACTTGGTATCAGCCAAGAGTGTGTACAGCAAAAATCAGAGACAGGGAACACAAGGAGCCAATCAGGTGGGCTGCAGTACAAGGGACATGCTGATAGGAGGAGAGAGAAGAGTGACAGAAAATCTTATGGGGAATGGATGCAATGCCCTATAATAATCTATAAATACAATGAAAACTATATCTACATTACATGACACATATTCAGCCATGAATGAATAATCATTTCATACTAGGGCTGTGCAAATTAACGATTAATTTCTCGATTAATCGTTAATCTTTTTGATCGATTACATTTTTTTTTAAACTTTCTGCACGAGCACCAGCCAAGGCATTGGCCTATACACATACAGCACAGCAATGAAGTAATAAAAGGAACTAGGATCGCACTAATCCAGCACGTTATTATTCTGAGTTGCCCCACTCAAGCGGCGGCCATATTGAGTGGAGCACGTGAGATTAATAACGTGCTGGATTAGTGTGATCCTAGTTCATTGTATTACTTCATTGCGGTGCTGTATGTGTATAGGCCAATGTAGTTGGATCCGTATGTGCGTTATAATTAAGCGATTTACATTTTTTCGATTAATCGAACACGAAAATTTTAATCAGTAACAGCCCTATTTCATACAGATATGATATACAAGATATATCTATCTATATCTATATCTTACCTTGCACATGACTTTCTTTACTTCCAGGTCCATCCCAGCAGGAAATATTTTGCCGTGGCGGAGAAAGGACACAACCCAAACATTATCCTTTATGAATTCCCATCATTAAAACCATTCCGGATCCTCAGGGGTGAATAGAACTATATATTGTACTCTGGCTAATTGCTGCATGTGTGTTGTTAGACTGTACCATGTGTCATGACTTGTCACTCTCCCAGCTATCAATGTTCTTTGTATCCCCTCCACGCCAGCTGACCATGCAAAAACACAAGAAAGTAGGGTTCCCATTCACATCAGAGTCCCCTCCTTTCACTTTAGAAGCCCACCCTTTTACATGAGGGGCCCCCTTTACATCAGAGACCCCCTCTTTCAAATCATTGGCCCCTCTTTTCATCAGAAGCCCCACTTCACATCAGTAACCCACGCCACATCCACTCTCCTTTTTCACATCAGGAGCTCCCCTTTTACATCAGAGTCCCCCACACTTTATATTGG
>NW_017308415.1:75361-75925 GCF_000935625.1 Nanorana parkeri | reverse complement strand
CACACCAAGAATCATTTTACATCAGAAGCCCCTCCTTCACATCAGTGCCCCCTTTCCTATTAGCATCCCCCATTCACATCAGGAGCGCACTTCACATCAGAGTTCTCAGTTCCCCCTTCACATCAGTCTCCCTTCTTATCAGAGTGCTGAGTCCCAGTGGCCCTGTGCAAAAGGTTTGAGGCACCCCTAAGGGAGCCCCCTGGTTGAGAAAGGCTGGTGTAAGGAGTTGAGACTGTCTCTAAGAGTGATAAGTGGTATCCTCAGGAACTGGGAGCCTTGAAGCAGGCCCGGCGCTACCGCAAGGCAAGCGGCCGCCCGAGGGCGCTGCAGGGTGAGGGCGGAAAAAAAACAGGGCATTGACAAGTACTTGTAAAAATGCCCCGATGTTTGCGCTATGTTTTGTTTTTTCCACTTACCTTCGGTGCAGGAGAGCAGCGGCGAGTCAGCGCTGGTCCGGTGGGAGGAGCTCCAGGTGGGGTCCTAATTTAGCTGGCCAGACTCTGCCAGAGGATCCCGACACGCGCGGCACCTCTGGCAGTCGCCGGCCAGCTAAATTAGGACCCC
>NW_017308415.1:65475-74996 GCF_000935625.1 Nanorana parkeri | reverse complement strand
AATGCAACTTTGCCTGTGTAGGCAAGAATCCTAGCACCGGCCCTGCCTTGAAGCATCAAGTTTAGCCCTCTCGCACACCCACCATTCAACGGTTCAACGCAGGCCACTCTCAGAGCTCAGAGCATTGAACCTGAATTCCAACCTAGCTCAGCCTATAGATTGCACTGAAGTTCACGCAATGTATACTTAGCATTAGGCAAAAATATCTTCCTTTTTTACTGACAATTTCTGACATTTAAGACATTATTGCCCATAGCAGCCAGTTTTTCAAGCTGTCATTTTACAAGAATCTTTTTGTTTTTTTACTGAAACTTTACAGCTATTGCTTTCCTCCAATTGATTGCCGCCAGCCCTCTGCCCCCACATCTCTCCTCAGTTTGGAGAAATAATTATTCCTAGAGATGTGCCCTCTGCTGGCTGAAACAGAGAATACAACAAAGTGGCAAATGTAGCATCTCCATGTACTAGAACTGCTTTCCATCAGTCCTTTGCAGAGTTGTATGTATAGGATCCTGTTGCTTGTAGCTACTTGCCATGGTCTAATTGGTCTAACAATTTGGCCTGGATACAGCAATCCCTAAGGTAGCTTGTTAACAGACCCGGCGCTACCATATAGGCAGGTCAAGCAACTGCTTGACGGCGCCAGGGGGGGGCTCTCTCCTGCCGGCCGCTGCAGCTTTAGAGCGGCCAGGAGGAGAGGGAGCCCTGACAGGTGTGATCAGAGCCGCCTCTCTGAGCAGAGGAGCGGCAGGTATGACACCCACACCCAAATCCCCCAACCCCCCGCCGCCGCTGCCGGCTACCTTTCATGCCGGATCGAGTAGACAGTGAGAGGAGAGCTGCACTCACAACCCTTCCTCTCAGCTGTCACAGGAGTTCTAGCACAGTGCTGTGCTAGAAGGTTCAATAAGATATATGAAAAAATAAGTAAGAAAAAAAAATTAAAATGATAAAAAGTAAAAGATAGTAAGATTAAAAAATAAAGAAATTAACAAATAATTTGAAAAAAATAATAAATAAAAAGTGAATGAGTATCAGATAAATAAAAAGCACAAAAGAGCTCTTTCGCCTGTGTAGGCAAAAATCCTTGCACCGGCCCTGCTTGTTAACAGATTGCACTCTTGGTGAGGGCTGGGCACTTTTTAGTGTCTCCAGCTGTCCTCACTCTTGCCACTGGTAACACAGGAGGTCAAAAATCACAATTACTGTGATCAACCACTCCAGGTTCACTGCATCCACCGTGTAGAGTTCATATCCCAGATACTTGGAAATTAATGCCCAACTATCATCCATCAGGAGGTACAGAAGAAGCCTACGCCTTTATAGACTTTAATATGTCGGGGACCCTCCTGGCCAGCGTGGGGAGCAGCCCAGATTACATGCTGACTATCTGGGACTGGAAACAGGAGAAGATTATGCTGAGGTCGAAGGCTTTCTCCCAAGATGTCTTCCAGGTCACCTTCTCTCCAGAGAACGAGGAGCAGTTGACCACCTGTGGGACAGGACACATCAGGTGAGATCTTCCTGACACTGGGCTCCTGGAGATGGGACCAATGAATGAGCTGTTGGTTGGGAAGAATGTCAACCTTTGCTTCATGGTGAAGCCCATATTGTTCTACTAAGCCCATACAGAGTTCTAATTTATCCTAAATTCAGTGATATTTTGATTACAAGTGTCTCCGTTCTTCCTGCCTAGATTCTGGAAAATGGCACGCACGTTTACAGGCTTAAAGCTTCAGGGAGAGATCGGGAGATTTGGAAAGACTGCGCTCACTGATATAGAGGGATATGTGGAACTACCAGACGGGAAGGTAAAACTCTAAATAATTTTGTGTAGGTGATGAAACAGGATTATTTAATACTAAGAATGATTTACCCCTTTTATAGGCAAAGTCATGTAAATTTGACGTGAAATAATCTGATATGTTAATTAGAGGTGCACAGAAACTAAGATTTCAAAACCGAAATTTAAAAAAATGTCAGGCCGAAAACCGAAAATGTTTCTTATTTTATCTTTTTAAAATTTTTTAAAATATTTTATTTTTATTTATTTTTTATAAACTTTTTATTTTTTTTATATTTATTTAAAAAAATATATTTTTATATTTACTTTACTGCTGGGAGCTTCGGGTAAATATTATGGCTCTAAACAGATCCCTGATATTTCCCTTTTAAAATAGAAAAAGAAATTGAGGACACAGAGTCCTCAATCTCTTTTTCTGCAGCCCCTGTTATCAATGAATAGGAATCCTCCATACTGAGTGTTCCTGTTCATTCATAACATGAGGAGAGAGTATGGTTACTATAACCACAATCATGAATGAACAGGAAGTGATATAGATCAGTGATATAGATCAGTTCCCATTCATTCCATTGTACCCGCTCTCCTTCCTGACTCACTGTCACAGGAGGCTGGGCGGGGCGGTGTAGAGAGGAGAGCTCAGCCTCCTGTGACAGCGCTGGCTGTCTCCGCCCACACACTGCTCTGCCGATCTGTGACAGGAGGCTGAGCGGTGCGGGAGGAGAGACGCCGGCCGCTCATATCGCTCTCCTCCCGCAGCGCTCGGCCACCTGTCACAGTTTCTCTCCACCCCCGCTGGGACACAGAGCAGCGCCCAGCGGGGAAGCGAGAATAGAACGGATGCATCAGCCAGAAAATGGCACTTTCAGCATTATGCCAAAAGTGCCATTTTCGGCCGATATATCGGTGCATCCCTAATGTTAATACATAATTATGTATGATAGATTTTGATTTAAAGACAAAATGTTTATGACTTGTCATGCTAAGGAGTTGATAGACAGGTTACAGAATCTAATCGTAAGTAAATGAAAACAAAGCAGAGTGAGTTGAATGGTTGTAGGGAACTGCAATGGGTGCGGTTTCAACCCCTCTTACCTCCAATCCTCAGGTGATCTCAGGCTCTGAATGGGGAAACATGCTGCTGTGGGAAGGAGGTCTTATCAAGGTGGAGATCTGCAGAAAAGGTCGCAGGCCATGCCATAGCGGTTCTATTAACCAGTTTGTGCTGGATGAAGGCGAGCTTATCACCATTGGAGCCGATGGATATGTTCGGGTGAGTACTAAATATGTTTTTAGAATTTTACTGGACTTATTTTAACACAGCATGGTTCTGACTTACTCTCCATCATCCATTTCACTCTGTGAGGTCTGGGACTTTGAGACTGTGGACCATGCTGACGTCATCGATGACACTGGGCTTCTGGAGATGGAACCAATGAATGAACTGTTAGTTGGGAAGAATGTCAACCTTCGCTTCATGGTGAAGACGAGAGAAAATGACTCACCTGTGTGGTTCGCTCAGGTATACCAGACTCATCAAGGTTCATGGAGTTTAATATTATATTGTTATGTGTCTGTGCTTGGCATGTGGAAACAGGCTGAACACAGGAGACATGTTGCTGCATCAAATGCTGTAATTTGAATTTAACTGAAACTACACCCTGAACTAACACCTAAGGGTCTATTTGTAGCCATTTCGCAGAGCCATTCGCCCTATGAATCTTTCTGTACGCTAGTTCTGTGAGAATAGACACAAAAATAAACATTCTTAGAAATATTTTCTTTTCAGGTTAAATGTATGTAATGTAATACTGCATTTTGGCCACTAGATGGAGCTAATGGATGGAGTATAGGGAAAAAACGTATCTAATATGCTGCTCAGCTCCATCTAGTGGTTGTAATGCAGTACTGCATTACATACATTCAACCTGAAAAGAATATGTCTGAGGACATTCATTTTTTTTCGTCTGTTTGTACAGAAACAGTCTTTCAGAAAGATTCACAGTGCAAATGGCTCTGTGAATTGGTTATAAATGGACCCCCCTAGTGTTCAATAAATGTTATAACAGTGGCAGGCTTTTGCATATCTCGATGGGAGCCTGAGATGATGAGGGTGGGTTCTCTTGCTGCTTTAGGCCGAGCACTCCTCAGAGTAGGACAGAGTGTGCAGGGACAAAAGAGTGGCACAAGTGCTGGCAGGTGATGTTGTAACTGATGTCCCCAGAACTGGTGGATGAAGACCTATAGATGGCAGATATGGCAGGGAATGCCAATCACTAGAGCCAGGGGTGTATCTACTGCAAGGCAAACTAGGCATTTGCCTAGGGCGGCACTTTCCAGGGGGGCGCCAAAAAATGCTGTTAGTTGGGGCGCCAAAAAAAACAGTTAATTGGGAGGAAAAAAAATGATATTATACATTATTCATGAATTACTGCCAGTACTCCTGGACCTGGTGCTTCTTTGACTGGGGATCAACGTGTCCACCTATACCGCCTACACCTACATGTATGCTGCAGCTCCATAAACTCCGTTCAGAGTTATGTCTCTAGAGCTACAGAGCCCAGCGGCCAAGGCAGAAGATGGGTAACTGCAGAATTAGAGGGCCCAGCATATTAAGGCAGAAGATCGGTGTTGCAGCTGCAGAATTATGGAGCCCTTCAAGCCAGGAATAGAGAAGGTGGCTATTGCAAAGGTAGAACTAGAGCGTCCCGCTACGTTGATAGCGCTTTAGAATCTAGATACAACGTGCGCGCTTTATCCCACAACTGACAGGTTATGCAAAATGTCTTAAACCGGAAGGGGTGGGACTAATTTAGATTAGGGATGGGGGGGCGGGGTGCTCGGGTTTAGTCTTGCCTAGGGCAGCACAAAACCAAGATACACCACTGACTAGAGCGCGATGTCAGCAGTGGTCGTCAGGCACAGATCGATCATGTAACGTACCTGGTGAGAGACCGGAAGGTGAGGAGGCTTCTCTTGCGGCTCGTGTCCTTCCGCCCCTGGAGGTGGGAAGAGGTAGCGGTCGGGCAGCGAGGAGCACGAGTACCACGGATGGGAACCGACACTGTGCAGGAGACGTCCTGGTAGCTGGTAGTCAGCAAGCCAGAGGTCCAACTGGGCAGGCAGCGTGGGAACAGGATCGAGAGACTGAAGCGTGGTCAGGAAAGCCAAAGGTCGGGGGCAGCAAGGTACACAATCAGGAGGCAAAAGGCAAAGTCCAGGAAACAGGCCGAGGTCAGGGGCAACCAGCAATCAATAGAGAAGTCCAAACAAGCCGGGTAAAGCAGGTCACAGGAATCCAACAGAATGCAGGCACACAGGAACACTAGCTGAAAAACCATCAGCAATGGGGTTCGTTTTTATATGCTAAACTAGGGAAGCAGCGTCATTTCCGCTGCTACGGCCGCTGCACGTGATTCCATGCACTTCCGGTTTAAGCGTGTTTTCTCGCACTTCCGCACATGCCCAACATGGCATGTTTTCCGGCCGAATGAATATTTGGTTTGTGCGCATGTGCGGGCGCCATTTTACCCTTACAGATAACTTGCAGGCAACGAGGTACGAAGGCAGCAGGCAGGGGAGTAGTCAGGAGATAATCCAAGGTCACATAGGAACAGAGCGATAATCAGAAGAGGCAAGCCCACATCTGCCCAGAGGCGTACGGCTATGCACAGGCCTATTAGCCAAACTGTGCACATGCGCAGATTCTTGCATGGAACCTCTGCTGTGTGGACTGGCTGAACCTTCCTGACACAGGGTTGGGATATCATGAGTGGCGGAAAGTGATACATTTTTAATTGAATGGAATTACAGAATGGCCTAATTATATACATTCTATATAAATGTTATCCTTGAATCCTTATCATGTATATGGAGATGTGTTATATCTAGTAATCCATTCTGAATTCTTTTATTTTTCAGGATGCCAGCGGTGGGATCTGGAGGCTGGACCTGTCCTTTTCAAATATAGTAATGTCAATGTTTCCTAATTGCTTATCTGACCCTTATATGACTTACATATGCAGAATAGGCCACTGAGCACCATTTAGTTACATTGGGGCCATTTCTATTGATTTTTGAATGTCCTTCCTCTTCTTTGGCGTTGTTATATTTGATAGAAATAAGCCGTCCGGAGTAATTCACAAAAGAATCCAAAGACAATAATAAGAGGATGTTCTATTTGGCGTATTGTTCCGTAGTTGACACCAATTGTTCTTGTTGTGAAGCTGGATACATGCGTTGGATGAGTGACAATACGGTGCAATACGGGGTGAAAAGAACAAGCTCACACTTTTTATTTACTTGCAATGTGCCCCTTGAAGCTGCTAGAACATCTGACTGCTTCAGAAGTGTTGATTCCCAAGCACAGCATCCCTCCTTGCACGTCATAGCCCTCTCCTCTTCTGGGACTGTCTAATTTTTGTCTGTGCTGGCCTAGCTCCTTCACCCTTCCCCTCATCTCCCTACAAGACCTTTTATGTAGCCTTTTTGCCATATGAGGCAGTGGCCGGTGGGAGAGGGTGGGTGTGGTGGTGCATGCCGCCCTCCACAGGCTCTGCACAGACTTCAGAGCCTGGCTCTTAGCAGCCTGGGATGCTCTGACCGGCGTCCCCCCAGCTCACTGGTTGCCAGGAGCCAGGCGGCACACCAGCCAGAGGGTCCCAGGTTGATGTGAGATGTGTATAGCCCTTCATCTTCTCCCCTCCTCTTAGCAACATGGGACGCTCTGACTGGAAAGTGGGCAGTAGGGACGGCCTTGGCAGTGATATTATTATTATTATACAGGATTTATATAGTGCCAACTGTTTGTGCAGCGCTTTACAATATAAGGAAGACATTACAATCACAATACAATACAATTCAAGACCAGATGGTAAGGAGGACCCTGCCCCTGAGGGCTTTTTTGAATGTCCTTCCTCTTCTTTGGCGTTGTTATATTTGATAGAAATAAGCCGTCCGGAGTAATTCACAAAAGAATCCAAAGACAATAATAAGAGGATGTTCTATTTGGCGTATTGTTCCGTAGTTGACACCAATTGTTCTTGTTGTGAAGCTGGATACATGCGTTGGATGAGTGACAATACGGTGCAATACGGGGTGAAAAGAACAAGCTCACACTTTTTATTTACTTGCAATGTGCCCCTTGAAGCTGCTAGAACATCTGACTGCTTCAGAAGTGTTGATTCCCAAGCACAGCATCCCTCCTTGCACGTCATAGCCCTCTCCTCTTCTGGGACTGTCTAATTTTTGTCTGTGCTGGCCTAGCTCCTTCACCCTTCCCCTCATCTCCCTACAAGACCTTTTATGTAGCCTTTTTGCCATATGAGGCAGTGGCCGGTGGGAGAGGGTGGGTGTGGTGGTGCATGCCGCCCTCCACAGGCTCTGCACAGACTTCAGAGCCTGGCTCTTAGCAGCCTGGGATGCTCTGACCGGCGTCCCCCCAGCTCACTGGTTGCCAGGAGCCAGGCGGCACACCAGCCAGAGGGTCCCAGGTTGATGTGAGATGTGTATAGCCCTTCATCTTCTCCCCTCCTCTTAGCAACATGGGACGCTCTGACTGGAAAGTGGGCAGTAGGGACGGCCTTGGCAGTGATATTATTATTATTATACAGGATTTATATAGTGCCAACTGTTTGTGCAGCGCTTTACAATATAAGGAAGACATTACAATCACAATACAATACAATTCAAGACCAGATGGTAAGGAGGACCCTGCCCCTGAGGGCTTACAATCTAAAAGGGAGGGGCCAGTGATACATGAGGAGGGATGTGTTGGCTCTGGATTTACAATGCCTCTTCTTCATGTTCTCCCTGCAGACTCAGGACCCCGAACAGCTCTTCTCATTCCATGCCGGGAAGATTAACGCTTTAGATGCTTCTCCCTCCACATACCTGATGGCAACTACGTCCTCAGACCGTACGTTCAGTCCAAACCTATTTGTAATATTAGAACAAACTGCTTTGCATTTCTTCTAAATTTGCTATGTTTCAATGGTGGCTCTTGGATTGGACAGACAGGCTCCTGCATTCCATAATAATCTGTCCACCCCGACCTAAGTACTGGTCCACTATGCCGATATGGAATACACAGCCCTGATCAACGCAACGATGGCACACATACACATTAAAGGAGAACTATGAGGGGCGTGCTTTTCACTCATCTCATAGTTCTAGCCGACCTGTGACAATGAGACTGTCACAGGTCGGCTCAGTAGATCGGGAGGTGAGAGAACACATACCGGCGTTCGCTCACCTCTCGATCCTGTCACGGCAGAGAGCTGGATTCCCCCCTCCCCGCTCCGATCCGCCAGCGCTGACTGGCAGAACGGACGGGGGCGGGTACAGCTGGCTTTGCCTCTAGATAGGCAGAGCCAGCTGTTGATCGGAGCGGGGAGGGGGGAATCCAGCCCCTCCCCTGTCACGGCAGAGAGCCGTGACAGGATCGAGAGGTGAGCGAACGCCAGTAAGTGTTCGCTCCCCTCCCGATCTACTGAGCCGACCTGTGACAGTCTCATTGTCACAGGTCGGCTAGAACTATGAGGTGAGTGAAAAGCACTCACCTCATAGTTCTCCTTTAAAGTAAAATTCAAGGTCCATTTACCCCGTCCAGGCCCCCCTTCATAAATTACCTATTATTGTATGATTTCGGCTAGGGATGCACCAACGCTAGTTTGTCCTCCCGTTACCCTAAGGAGAACTATGGGGAAAAGCCTTAACCCCATAGTTCTCCTTTAAAGTGTACCTAAAGCCACATTTTTAGGTTTCTGTATGACGTGGTGAGGGGTTAGAAGAATCCCTTTCAGGCTTCTGTGTCAGGTCCTCGCTGGGGAGATTCACCCTTTCTGTTTGTCTTGATGACCACTTGGGACTGAAAAATCCAAATGTGACAGTAGACAGAAGAACAGAACTCTTCCGATGGGATTAGTCATTCATATGACAACTGGAGGAAATTTCCCCTTACTTTGGAGAGATTTCTTCTTACTTCCTGTTGTTTTTACAGGACAGGAAGTGAAGGGATATATATATCCCCAGTGGAGCACAGACGGCAAAAAAACAAACCTGGTAGGAGTTTGAACCCTGGATTACTCTAGCTGAAAGAAAAAAAGTTTTGTCTTTAGATATACTTTCATTGCAACATTGCAGCAGGATTCCTTTTTAATATAATATGATGTCTCCAACCTTCCGGGAAGATTCCTGGAGAATGCAGAGTAGGTGAATCTTGTTAGAAGACACTCCAGTCCATCGCCAGAGATTTTTTTGTGAGATTTCGCCTGCTTTGTATTCCGCAGGATATAGCCGAAATTAGGGACGCACCGACACTGGTATCGGTGCCGATACCGAGTATTTGGGCGAGTACTCGTACTCACCCAAATGCTCCCAATGCCTATCCTGATACCAGAACTTCCGGTATTAGGAAGCTGGGCGGCGAGTCATTACATGCTGCTCGGCTTCCTGATTGGCTGGGAAGCTGGCTCCATGCTCTCTCGTCACTTGGTGACGAGGCAGCATGGAGCCGGCTTTCTGGCCAATCAGGAAGCCGAGCAGCATGTAATGACTCGCCGCCCAGCTTCCTGATTGGTCGGGAAGCTGGCCAATCAGGAAGCCGGACGGCGAGTCATTACATGGCTCCCAGCTTCCTGATTGGCCAGAAAGCCGGCTCCATGCTTCCTGGTCACCTGGTGACCAGGGATCATGGAGCCGGCTTCCCGGCCAATCAGGA
>NW_017308415.1:62479-65458 GCF_000935625.1 Nanorana parkeri | reverse complement strand
GTGTAATGACTGGTGCCGGCTTCTTGATTGGTTGGGAAGCTGGCCAATCAGGAAGCCAGGCAGCAAGTCATTACATGGCCCCCGGCTTCCTGATTGGGAGCATGGAGACGGCTCCCAGGCTAATCGGGAAGCCGGTCGGAGAGTCATTACACGCTGCCCGGCTTCCCTATTGGGACTTCGGTATTTGGTATCAGCGAGTACAGGAAAAGAAACGATATCGGTGCATCCCTAGCTGAAATCATACAATAATAGATCATTAATGAAGGGGACCTGGACGGGGTAAATGGACCTTGAATTTTACTTTAAAGGAGAACTATGGGGTTAGGGCTTTTCCCCATAGTTCTCCTTAGGGTAACGGGAGGACACAAACTAGCGTCCTCCCGTCACCTAAAGCTCAGTATATAGGGAGCTACTGCTCGCGGTATACTGAGACGCCGCAGCCGGAGCGGAAGCCGACATCGATGTCGAGATCCGCCCAGCTGCGTGAGTGACAGCTGGCTCTGCCTATCTAGAGGCAGAGCCAGCTTTACCTGCGCCCTCCCCCGTCCGTTCCGCCAGTCAGCGCTGGCAGAGCGGAGCGGGGAGAGGGGAATCCAGCCCCTCCCGTCACAGCAGAGAGCCGTGACAGGATCGAGAGGTGAGGGAACGCCGGTATGTGTTCGCTCACTTCCCGATCTACTGAGCCGACCTGTGACAGTCTCATTGTCACACGTCGGCTAGAACTATGAGGTGAGTGAAAAGCACCCCCCTCATAGTTCTCCTTTAAGGTCCGCTTTAACTGCAGCAGAAAAAAGGCAGGAGACCTGACTTTTTTCTCCTGCAGTTCAGAAACACTTACAGTTCTTGTCCCAGCCTGTGACTGGACAGTTGAAGGAGCAGCAGCAGACTGATGAACTCATCTCTCTGTCACTCTGCTCTCTCCTTCTATCCTCATGTCTCCTTGTACAGCACCACAGCTGATTGGCTCCGTGTGCTGCTTCTCTCTCTCCCAGTCTAAGCTCTGCTGTACAGGGACTACAAGAGACTGTACAAATGAATACAGAGCTGCATTAATATATGTCTTTTATATCCACCTGGAATTCGGCTCTAACTTATGAACATTTCCCTTGTTTAGGATCGGTGAGGATTTACGACTTCGCTGGAAAGGTCCCTTTAGCAGAGATGAATTTTAAACAAGGAGGAACGTCGCTGATCTGGGCCCCCCGCATGGTGAGTCGCCAGGCTCCGCCTCTCGCGCAGACATGTAACCCAAGCGGCGAAGCTGGCCATTTCCCCTGACTACGGGCAGCGCGTACTATATATCCCGCGTCTTGTCTTCCGCAGGTCAACCCTAAAGGAGGATTATTCGCAGCGGGATTCGAGGACGGAGTTGTCCGTATCTTGGAGGTTTATGACCCTTCCGGGATGAGACTTCTGGCCGGACGCAGCGGCACGCAGGAAGCTGCTATAAGTCTGAAACAAGCGTTCAAACCTCACAACGCGCCCGTCACATGTCTGGCGTATGAGCGCAATGGAGAGATCCTCGCCACTGGGGTGACGTTTCCTTTTTTTAGTCTTGTCTTCAAGCCGAACTCCAGAAAAAAACCCCCCAAAACCTTTCCATAGACTTGGGAAAGATAAACACTTCTTTTTAGTTTCCATTTTGTCCTTGACTCCGGTTAAGAATTTCAATCTACTTCCTGTCCCTGTGACAACAGGACTAGAAATGAGGGGAGTGGGGACTCCCACCATACAGTGGTCAGGATTATGTAACGTATGACCCTGCGTACAGAGGTCAGGAGTATGTCACATACAGGCCAGAGTAAAGAGTGCAGGGGTCAGGAGTATGTCACATACAGCCGAACATACAGAGTGCAGTGGTCAGGAGTATGTCACATACAGCCGAACATACAGAGTGCAGTGGTCAGGAGTATGTCACATGCAGCCCAGTGTGCAGGGGTCAGGAGTATGTCACATACAGCCAAACATACAGAGTGCAGTGGTCAGGAGTATGTCACATACAGCCAAACATACAGAGTGCAGTGGTCAGGAGTATGTCACATACAGCCCAGTGTGCAAGGGTCAGGAGTATGTCACATACAGCCGAACATACAGAGTGCAGTGGTCAGGAGTATGTCACATACAGCCCAACATACAGAGTGCAGTGGTCAGGAGTATGTCACATACAGCCCAACATACAGAGTGCAGTGGTCAGGAGTATGTCACATACAGCCCAGTGTGCAAGGGTCAGGAGTATGTCACATACAGCCCAACATACAGAGTGCAGTGGTCAGGAGTATGTCACATACAGCCAAACATACAGAGTGCAGTGGTCAGGAGTATGTCACATACAGCCCAACATACAGAGTGCAGTGGTCAGGAGTATGTCACATACAGCCCAGTGTGCAAGGGTCAGGAGTATGTCACATACAGCCCAACATACAGAGTGCAGTGGTCAGGAGTATGTCACATACAGCCCAACATACAGAGTGCAGTGGTCAGGAGTATGTCACATACAGCCCAACATACAGAGTGCAGTGGTCAGGAGTATGTCACATACAGCCCAGTGTGCAAGGGTCAGGAGTATGTCACATACAGCCGAACATACAGAGTGCAGGGGTCAGGAGTATGTCACATACAGCCCAACATACAGAGTGCAGTGGTCAGGAGTATGTCACATACAGCCCAACATACAGAGTGCAGTGGTCAGGAGTATGTCACATACAGCCCAACATACAGAGTGCAGTGGTCACAAATTACGACAGACACACTTCACTATCTTGCGGAAAGCCTTCCCAGAAGAGCGGAGACTGTTATTGCCACAAAAGGAGCGGGCATCTCCATATTAGTGGCCACGGGTTTGGAATGGGATATCCAACAACCTCATATAGGTGTGATGGTCAGGTGTTCACAAACTTTTGATCATGCAGTGTATCTTTTATTATGGTGAATGCAATGGGTGATGGGGAATCACCCCAAGGTGGTCATGAGGGGGGGGGG
>NW_017308415.1:53173-62375 GCF_000935625.1 Nanorana parkeri | reverse complement strand
GTGTGGTGAGAGGTAATAAATGTGGGAGAGAAATAACAATTTTTTGTGGTATTAAAACTTGCAGAGAATGTGCTAGAAACTAGAGACGTAGCTGAATGAGCTTACAGCTAGAAAGTCCAAAGAGACCTCACGTGTAACAAAACATGTGATTATAATTTTCTCCTGTTCTGTAACCTGTATATATAACCGTTCTCACCCCATAGAGCACAGACAGAACCGTCTTCTTCTTTGCCGTTGGCGACACCTATGAGCCCATTGGATTTATCCGAGTTCCTGGACCTGTTAAGGAATTGCAATGGTCTCCTCCCACACACGTAAGTTGCTGGGCCTTGCAGAGGTGGCAGTTATAATGTCTGTGATATATACTTATCTCTTCTTCTAAGGCTGGGTTCACACCTAGGCGTATCGAATATGCTCGTTTGTCGGCGCGTGTTTTTACTGCGATTCGCGGTAAACAAAATGCGCGACAAACGCGCGTTCCTGAGGGCTACCTGGCTGTATCCCAATGGATAAGCGCGACAAAAACGCCCCAAAGAAGCTCCTGTACTTCTTTGGGCATAAGGCGTTTTGTAGCGCGTTCATACGGCCTGTAATACGCCCAGGTGGGAACCATGCCCATAGGAAATAATTGGATTTCGGTGTTTGAGCGTTTTGCGGAGCGTAGGAACGCGCTGCAAAACGCCCAGGTGTGAACCGGGCCTAATGGATGTAAGTGGAGTAAAGCTAACAACAGTTTTTGAACAAGCTTGAATGTTTAAACTGCTCTTTTGTTAATGAAAGATGGATTGCTACTTTTTACAATACCAAGACAATAGCATTACCATTACCGATACCATTACCGATACCATTACCGATACCATTACCAATACCATTTTGCAGTGTGCAATCAGGTTAGGGACACCTTGGTTTTTGTTCAAATATGGGTAATGGTGTCATGTCAGGTCATGTCAGGTCCATCTATCTCCCACCTTGACTGCCTTTAGGCGTTCCCTAAAGACTCATCTCTTCAGGGAAGCCGATCCCACCTCGACCTAACCACTGAACCTTCACATTCTCAAATAATTCATCCCCACACAGCTCCCTCCTCATGTATCATTCTCCCCTCCTCTTTCAGATTGTAAGCCATCTTGTATTGTATTGTAACTGTAATGTCTTCCTTATATTGTAAAGCGCTGCGCAAACTGTTAGCGCTATATAAATCCTGTATAATAATAATAAAGTATGGGTAATGATGTCATGTCAGGTCAAGTATGGGTAATGATGTTATGTTGCGTCAAACATGGGCAATGGTGTCAGGTCAAGTATGGGTAATGATGTCATGTCAAGACAAATATGTGCAATGATGTCAAGTCAAGTATGGGCAATGATGTCACGTCAAGTCAAGTATGGGCAATGATGTCACGTCAAGTCAAGTATGGGCAATGATGTCACGTCAAGTATGGGCAATGATGTCACGTCAAGTCAAGTATGGGCAATGATGTCAAGTCAAGTATGGGCAATGATGTCACGTCAAGTATGGGCAATGATGTCATGTAGAACAAAAGGGTGAATCCCATGAAATCTTACTCTGGCTAATATCTAATACTCATTTACAGGATGAATAGCCCAGTGAATTAATATTATACCCCTTAGGCAGCTTTTTCAGCAACTTAAAACGTCTATATCTGGATACAGCTTTAAGATAATTCCAAAATGTATATATGTCATAAAAGGTAACATATACAATTCCAAATGAAGCCGTGAACCCAATCACTAATATCTCGTATCAATTATAACATTGTGATGCAATATCCAAAGTCATTTTCAATGTTATTAAATTTGCACCTTTCATTACAATGACGCCTGGTGATCCTGCCAAGGTCCTTGTTCCTGATTAAGGGTGACAACGCTCTGTCCCTGTCTACCATTGTTGTTCTACATTGTCACCCTGTCATATGGACTTCCAATGGAAGCTATAAGCTGCATTGCCAATGTTCATTGCTAATGTTGTCATCATCTGGAGATCTGCCCTGAGAAATGCCATGCAGCCATTTAATTTAAGAAAGGCAATTGTTTATGGAGCAACCTACATGTTGTTTATTTAGGGTGTACCTTTACTCATAATACTGTGTCCATATATACTAATGTTTTAATTTACTGAACACCATAGAAAAAAAAATTCAATTGAAGTCTGTTGCATGCTCAAATGTTGCCGTTCCTCACACTTCAACTCCGTGGGAATCTTCTGCATGAAATGTCCTCAGCAGTGAAGCCCTTTTGTTGGTCTTGGCAGGAAGAAAACACGTTGCTGGTTCTATGTGAAAATGAATTTGCTGTGGAGATCCCGGCCCCGGCGGCTGAAAAAAACAACCCAGTCTACTCTACCTACGAGATCGCGAATCTGCCTCTGCGCTACTTCCGATTCGCCAGCATCAAATCAAAGCTTGAGGTATGAGACGCAGTTTTGGGTTCGGGGCTGAGATGATTTTGAGGGTTACAGAGTGTGAGGAATAATTCCTCCATGTAATATATGTGCAGTCTGCAGGTTTATGAGCACAATTCAGCTTATTAGCTGCTAGGGTGAATAATATGTGTCTACGTGAAACATCAAAACCACATCATATAACTTAAGTGTGCTGTAGACAGAAATTTTAAGACTGACAGAAATGTGCACAATATGGCCAAAAGTATGTGGACACCTGACCATGGCACCTTGTACATGGCCAAAAATATGTGGACACCTGACCATGGCACCTTGTATATGGCCAAAGAATGTGGACACCTGACCACCGCACCTTGTATATGACCAAAAATATATGGACACCTGACCATGACACCTTGTATTTGGCCAAAGTATGTGGACACCTGACCATGGCACCTTGTATATGGCCAAAGAATGTGGACACCTGACCATCGCACCTTGTATTTGGCCAAAGTATGTGGACACCTGACCATGGCACCTAGTATATGGCCAAAGTATGTGGACACCTGAGCATGGCACATGGAATATGGCCAAAGAATGTGGACACCTGACCATGGCACCTAGTATATGACCAAAAATATGTGGACACCTGACCATGACACCTTGTATATGGCCAGAAATATGTGGATACTCCTCCAAATGACTGAGTTCAGATGTTTCCATTGAAGGGTACTGTTAATGCTACAACATACAAAGACATTTGTGAACTTCCAACTTAGTAGTAACAATTTGGTGAAGGCCCTTTTCTGTTCCACCATGACTGTGCCTCTGTGTACAAAGCCAGCTCCATAAAGACATGGTTTGATGAGTCCCAGTGTGGAGGAACTCGAGTGGCCTGCAAACCTTCTGAACCCATTTGAGATGAATTGGAACGCTGATTGTGAGCCAGGTCTTCTCATGCAACCTCAACACCTGACCTCATAAATGCTCTTTTGTTTAATGGGCAGAAAATCCCACAGAAACACCCCAGAATCTTGTGGAAAACCTTCCCAAAGGAGTGGAGGCTTTTGTAGCTGCGAAGGTGGGGAATTCCATATGGATGCCCATTGTTTTAGAATACAATGCCCTTAAAACCTTTATATAGGTGTGATGGTCAGATCCCCACAAACTTGAATGATACATAATGGGAAAGCTTTTGGTGCAGATTTAGGCACAGGGTGGCCGGATAACTTTAGCACCAAACAAAGCAAGGTGGGATCTGCAGGAGTTGGGTTAGTATTAGCATGTTAGGCTAAAGAGAACCTGTAGTTTGCCCATGTAAAGCAAAACAACAGGTTCACTTTAATGCAGGCCCCTGCAGCTGCTTAGACTTACCCTGTCTGTTGCTCCCTTTTGGGCCAGAGGGAGTATGAAGAATGAAACTTATGTATGTCCTGATTTGGGGCTTCAGTGGGGATTTAAATTCTATTCTGACCCTTGTGTGACAATGCTGGGTGCATTAGCGGCCAGCCACCAGACTCCAGCGCTGTCACATGGTATCAAGGAGACTGCGTTACATGCTCCTCCAGCTTTTGGAGTACCAGACATGTTGCATCACTCCCCTGGGTGCACGGGGGAATAATTCTTATTCTAAGCATATTGAAATCCAAAAACAAGATTGTATTGTATTGCAGCTTACAAGTATTTAGATATAGTGCCTGCATTATAAGGACTTTTCACCTGCCAGTAACACAGTTCCTGTTTGATTACGCCTTGTCATGCTCGCTTCTTATATACTGCGTTTATCTCTTGTTCTTCTGTGTAATCCAGAGAGAGGAGCAGTTGACCCTGATGCAGAAGAACAGAGAGCAGAAGCTGGAGGAGCACCAGGCCTGGGTGCAGCAACAGAAGGCACAAGGAGTGGAGCTGACTGAAGAGGAGTTACAGGAGCCGCATGATGATGAAGAGGAGAAGCTTCCAGAATTTTACATCTCAAAAGAGCCCAGCCCCATCCTGTGCGGCTTCTATGCCTCTCCTGGGAAGTTCTGGCTGTCCATGGTACAACCTATAACATCAGCAAGGCTGGAGCTCAATTGTCTTGGGGCCAATGACTTGGTCTACTAACAGACAGTCCGCATAAATGTTTTCTTCCTTCTCCCTGCAGGATGGCTATGACTCCGGGTTTCTTTATCTCTGTGAGTTTAAAAGCGAAGACCAATCAGACCCTTCTACGAGGAAGGATGAGCCACTAAGCGCCTTGCCCATCGACAACACCAGCACCAACCCCATCCACAAGATTCATTTCAGGTGCAGACACTCCTCAAGGAATGTGGGACATTCATGACTCTGTCATGGGGTAAAAAAAAACAAATTGGTTCAGATGTCTCATACAGGAACCTAGATAGAGGTGCACATGCTTGCAGCAGCCTTCCACACCCAAGTTCTGCCACAGCCGAATGCCGGGTGTCCAGACACTTCTTGTTACGTACCTGGTTGGAGACTAAATGTGTCTCTTCCGATCTCCTGAGGACTCTGGAGATGGGGACAGAGTCCAAGTAGACAGCAAGTGGCACGGGTGCCAGTGGTGATAACACTGTGCAAGCTGAAATCAAGGTGCTGTAGTAGAACCAGGCCAATTCCGAAATCCAGGACAACGAGCCAAGGTCACACCAATCGGGCAGGTATGGTACACAGGGATGAGGCAGAGGCAAAGTCCAGTAAACAATCCGAGGTCAGGGGCAGGCGGCAGGCAAGAATGGTCAAGGCAGATCCGGGTAGATGTTAGCAGAAGACAATCCAGCAATATGGAGGCATGCAGGCTGAGCTTAGTGGGAACAATTAGTCCAGTGCGTCACATCGTGTGTGCCGTTTGGCGTGCTTTTTCTTGGCCGGTCCGTGGCACGCACGCAAGGGCGCGGTTCCCAGTGGTACGGAAAACGGGACTTTGCGCATGCGCGGCAGAGGGTTGCAGACACTTGTGGGTAATGTCACACACCCACACATTGGCCCATCACTATTTTGGCATCCTCGCAGGTCAATAGGAACATGTAGGAGGCAGAGTCAGGTCAAGGTTCGGCACTATCAGGTCGAAGCTTTGCCCATCAGAATGACCCAGGTTTCTGCTGTTACAGGAAGGGTTGGAAGGCTCCTGTGGGTATGTGCACCTAGGTGCCTGTGCTTTGTTTTTTATGTTCCCATGGCAGGTCCTCTTAAAGATTGGATAGGCTCAGTTCTCATAAACATCCCGCATGCAGTATTTTTATTAGTCTGTTTGCATTTTATTACGATCAAAAATGGATTCAATGAATTTCCAGACACGTTATATCTACCACATGCACATTACGAGAGGAGGCCAATTTGTTCTTACCCTCACCAAGATCCAGATGTGCTAGGGATCTGACATTTAGTCCACTGACTCTTCCTTCTCTACATATCCACCTCCTATGGCTACACACTTTTCACATCTGTGGAACAGAACTTTCATACCATCTGCGTAGAAGTATGCAGATTTGGAGGAAAACCAGCGATCAACTTCAGTAATGACCGCCTCCTCATCATCGTGGAAACGTCTTCCCCGTAAATGTTTCTTTAGATTTGGAAACAAGAAGAAGTCAGAAGGTGCCAGGTCAGGTGAGCAAGGTGGATGGGGCAGAGATTCAAAGCCACAATCGCTTGCATCTCTTCATGGATTATTTGGGCAGATTTCCCTTGAAGTTGGAGGAACCTAATCACGGCTCGGTATTCAACTTTGTCCGGCATGACACCTACTCCATTTATCGTGGCTCTAACTAGAATTCACAGCGACCTACAAAAACAAGAAACGGTCATGCATATTACTAAGATATCCACCTACTGTATATCAGATCCCTAGCGCATCTAGATCATGGTGAGGGTAAGCAGTGGCGTCACAGGGTGGGTGCGGGGGGTGCAGCCCGCACCCGGGTGTCACGCGCATGCACAGTGACGTCTCGGTGGGGTGACACTCGGTTACCGCTCCGGGTGTCACCCAGCCTCGGGACGCCCCTGAGGGTAAGAACTTATTGGCCTCCCCTCATATTTATTGATTCTACAGGTGTATTTTCTGAAGCGTTGGGGAGGGAAGGAGAGATTAAAAGTAAATTTAGTGGACTTTCTGACTTTAGCAGTTCACCGATCGATGTTTGTTTCCTGGAGTTGCCCTTTAATCTTGTCTCTGTCTTATTCCATGTATAGCTCCAACAAGAAGCTGCTGTTCTGTGGGATGAAGGATGGGGCAGTTCGTGTCTATCCTCTCCAGCCCAATGACCCCTTACTCACCTCCATTGGCAGTTATTGGTCCCTCGGGGTCCATGACAATCAATATGGCAGCATCCAGGCCATCAGCGCCAGCTATGACAACCAGTACCTAGTAACCTGTGGAGCTGATGGCAACATCTTTACCTTCAGCATCCTTTCTATGGAGGATATTGAGCGAGACCTGAAAGTCAAGAAAGCAAAAGTGCCATCTCCAAGGGTATGTCTAGCTACAGCTCATTCTTACACAATATTCCTATCCAATCCTTTCTGTAATCATTTTATCAGTGACCATCAGTTGGAGTTTAGTCCCCGCTATCTGTACCCCAACCCAATTACAATATTCCATTTTACCGACCCTCCCGTAGCAAGTTAGCAATCCCAATATTCCAATATTCTAATTGTACCTGCACTTAATAGAATGTACTCCACCTTTTACCCCTGACCTAGGTACCCCACTCTTTGTGAGGTTTACTGGTGCTACTGACCCTTGCTAGTTGTATGTCTACATGCAAGCCACTCATTCCAGAATAACACCACCCTTACCCATACCTAAGGCTCGGGAAGTTTCCTGTTACCTGTTACCATCCTTACCCACACCTAAGGTGACTTTCCTGTTACCTTCACACAACACTTTCTCTAGAATGCCCCCTTACCCTCGCCTAAGGTACGTTTCCAGTTACTCGCAGTCTCTAAAAGTTCCCCCTATCTTTACCTTGCTTTATGTTAGCTGCACCCAATACTCTCTAGAATGCTCCAACACCCTTACTCTCATCTAAGGTCACATCAGGAGCTCCCTCCTTTCACATCAGAGTCCCTCTCTTTTACACCCGGAGCCCCTGTTACATCAGTAGCCCATCCTTCACATCAGTGCCCCCCTTTTATGTCCCCCCATCATAACAGGAGCTCACTTCACATGAGAGTCCTCAGTCTCCCTTCACATGAGAGTCCTCAGTCTCCCTTCACATGAGAGTCCTCAGTCTCCCTTCACATGAGAGTCCTCAGTCTCCCTTCACATGAGAGTCCTCAGTCTCCCTTCACGTCAGAGTCCTCAGTCTCCCTTCACGTCAGAGTCCTCAGTCTCCCTTCACGTCAGAGCCCTCAGTCTCCCTTCACGTCAGAGTCCTCAGTCTCCCTTCACATGAGAGTCCTCAGTCTCCCTTCACATGAGAGTCCTCAGTCTCCCTTCACATGAGAGTCCTCAGTCTCCCTTCACATGAGAGTCCTCAGTCTCCCTTCACATGAGAGTCCTCAGTCTCCCTTCACGTCAGAGTCCTCAGTCTCCCTTCACGTCAGAGTCCTCAGTCTCCCTTCACGTCAGAGTTCTGAGTCCCAGTGCCTCTGTGCAAAACGTTCGAGACACCCCATGAGAAAGCACCCTAGTCAATGTAGCAGATATGGAGTCCCCACTAGGACAAGGAGACATAACTACACATATGGCAGAAATGAAGAACGGAGGGCACACCTCTCCTGGTGGAACTTACTCCATGCCACCTACAAAGCTATGTTACTTATGTTGCTGTTAGTATAATTTTATTTCCAACTGACCTCACCTGGGTTGCTCCTACTTGTCCTTACCCATTGTTGTGCTGCATAATGTATGCATGGTGTAGTCATAGCAAATGCTTGTCTGGAATACTTGTAACTACATCTATATTATCTTCCAGACTAATAAAGAGAGGGAAAAACATGCAGAGGATATTGAGGATCCCAACGCTTACAGGTAAACGTATTATTCTAGTGATTCATGATGTAAAGGTCAATATTCAGGCTTTTGCTTCAACTGCTCTCTTTATTTCTACACATGGTGGGCCACTGTTCTTTTTTTAAATCCGAGGTGAATTTGGGCGGCAGGTTTTAGATACTCTACGGGTGAGGAATGGTTAGAATCTCTGCTAGGGTATTTTTCCAGCGTCCATTGAGGGATACAGCTTGATGACAACAGACAACCTAGGGTTATACAGCTTTATACATAAGGGCACATTGAGGTTCTGTCCAAAATAAAAACAAGTTTTGTCTGGATTTGGGCTTCAGTTTCAAATGGGAAGTGTCTTGGCTACCTTGAAAGCCTGGGGTGCTGGCCCGGATATACTTTATTGTAGCCCACCAGTGACAGGACTGCTGGATCCAAGGGCTGCTACCAAGGACCTGAAGTGTCTCAGAAAGCAACAAAAGACACCATATACCTTCATATTTCCAAGACTACTAGGTCACCAGGACACGAATCTGATGGAACACATCCCTAATGACCCCTCTGCTTCTTCTCCAGCATAGAGAATGCCACTCAGAAGCTCCAGCATGATCTTCTTATGAAACAAGCCGAGGAGAAGAAGGCCAGGAAGCTTCAGGAGCTGGATCAGATGAAAAAAGAGTTCCAGGAGCTTCTGAGAAAGAATGCTGAGCTGCCAACTCACATGCAGCTGGGAAGAGCGGTATGTACTATCTATGAGCTGATCTATATCCCACACTATGCTCTGCCCCACAATATTTAGTCCTAATCAGTGGCGTAACCAGAGTTCTGGGCGACCGGGGCAGACATTTCCCCCCCCC
>NW_017308415.1:37709-53024 GCF_000935625.1 Nanorana parkeri | reverse complement strand
ATGTTTCTGGGAAATATTAGGGGTCTAAACAGACCCCTGATATTTCCCTTTTAAAATAGAAAAAGAGATTGAGAACAGAGTCCTCAATCTCTTTTTCTGTATCCCCTGTTATCAATGAACAGGAATCCTTTATACTGAGTGTTCCTGTTCATTCATAACATAGTATGTTTACTATAACCACAACTATGAATAAACAGGAGGTGATGTAGATCATTTCCATTCATTCATAATTGAGGTTACAGTAACCATACCATATCCTCAATTATCTACAAACACTGAGCGATCACTGATCACTGACTGCTTGTACCCGCTCTCCTCTCTAACACGCTGTCACAGGAGGCTGAGCGAGCGGTGTAGGGAGGAAAGCTCAGCCTCCTGTGACAGCGTGGGCTGTCTCCGCCCCCACTCCGCTCTGCCGGACTGTGATAGGCGGCTGAGCGGTGTGGGAGGAGAGACACAGGCCGCTCACGGCGGTCTCCTCCCGCTGGATGTCACTTTCTCTCCTCCCCGCTGGGACACAGAGGAGCGCCCAGCGGGGAGGAAAGAAATCACGGATGCGCCGACAAAACGGCAGGAAAATGGCACTTTCGGCATTTAGCCAAAAGTGCAATTTTCGGCCGGCGCCCCCCTTCAGCTTTACCCCCGGGGCCAGCACACCGGCTGCTCCCCCGGTTGTTACGCCACTGGTCCTAATAGCCATCAGATCTCTAATATGTTCAGATCACCCTGGAAACCTAAAGCCTGGGGCACTCTGGAAGCTACCTAAAAATATGTGAAGATGTCTGGATGTGTCTGCTCTTCACCTGTACTGACAGCATGTCTTTGGAATGTGGGAGGAAACGGGTACCCGGAGGAAGTACACGCAAGCACAGGAAGAACATGCAAACTCCTTGTAAATAGTGACTTGGCCGGGATGCGCACCATGGACCTCCAGTGCTGCAAGGCAGAAGCACTTTACGCTTTTAAAGCAGAAGTTTATTCTGCTTAGATTTGCTCCTTTACCCTCTCATCAACATGCTAATAACCTTTCTGTTTTCATTATAAAACTGTATTTCTCTGTGCAATGCAGGCAGATTATGGCTGGTGGGAGGGGCCGGCAGGGTGCAGTACATAGCTTCCTGAAAACATTGCAGCACCTTGTCTCAGTACTCCTGTTCTATCAAAGATTGTGACTGGGTTGGAATGTGTGACCGGTCACGTGGTCACACATTTTAACGTGATCCCGCCCACTTTTTCTGCGGTGGAATATGTGACCGGCAAAAGGAGAAGAATTCCAACGCTCTGACAGCTGTTCCAGGGCGATTGGCATTGCAGATCGTATGTGCAGGAGAACTGATCTGCCCTGGAACAGCTGATCGGTCCTGAAATGTCACTTCTATCCAACTTTGTGGAATGTGAGATCGCGCTCACAAAGTCACATTTCAGGACCGATCAGCTGTTCCAGGGCAGATCAGTTCCCGTGCACATACGATCTGCGATGCCAATCGCCCTGGAACAGCTGACAAAGCGTTGAAATTCTTCTCCTTTTGCCGGTCACATATTCCACCGCAGAAAAAGTGGGCGGGATCACGTTAAAATGTGTGACCACGTGACCGGTCACACATTCTAACGCAGTCACAAACTTTGATAGAACAACTCCTCCCAAAACTTCTCAGTCTTGATGCAAGCAGTGGGCTGGCTCATAGGAGGAGTTATGCAAATATCAAAATGCCTTAATGGGTGGGTGGGTGTGAGTCTGGATGAGTTGGCATTCCTAGGTAGGCTGCATTTGCATGCAGAGTGCCCTGGTTAAAGGAGAATTATGAGGCGAGTGATTTTCACTTAGCCTCATATTCTGAGCCGACCTGTGACAATGAGACTGTCACAGGTCGGCTCAATAGATCGGGAAGTGAGAGAACACATACCGTTGCTCGCTCACTTCTCGATCTATCCCTGCAGAGAGCTGTGACTGTCACTCACGGCTCCCTGCAGGGATTCCCCCCCTCCCCTGTCCGATCCTCCAGCGCTGACTGGAGGAACGGACGGGGGAGGGGGCGGGCACAGCTGGCTCTGCCTCTGGATAGGCAGAGCCAACTGTCAATCCCGCAGCTGGGTGGATCCAGACAGCAATGTCGAGATCCGTTCCCGCTTCGGCGTCTCAGCTATAGCTTGCGGTATACTGGGCTTTGGGTGAGGGGAGAACGCTAGTTTGTGTTCTACTGTGACCCTTAGGAGAACTATGGGGAAAAGCCCTGACCCCCTAGTTCTCCTTTAATGCCCACCTGTGATGCTGACCATCTATGATTGAAATAACTATAATCCAATGAGGCGGCCCAGAGACAATAAGGCTGGGGAGGAAATAACTTGATGATGCTGGGCACCCTCCAGCCAGGAAATGAGGAGGGCTCTATCTTGCTGCAGCTTCTAATGCACATTATGAGAAGCCCTCAGTGTGCAGCAAAATCTTATTACACAATTTCATCCCAGGAGAGAAGCCGGCACAACTGTGCAAGACTGAAGGCAATGGCGGAGGTTAAGATTCGAATTAAAGAAAAAGGGGGGGTCTCACAAATTCGGAAATATAAGCAGAAGCCACCAAGCCAGTCTTGATGTCTCAATGAGATGAGAGCAGATAATGCAGTTCCTGAATGGCTGCACTTTTATTGGTCCTCATTTCTGATTTTCCCATGCCGCAGGAGTTTGAGATGGATCACAGAATTCGCGAGGAAATGGAGCGGCAAAAGTCGGAGAGCGTGCGCACTGTGCTAAAGGAACTGGCATGGGAGCAAGAGAAGTACAACATTGGACTAAAGAAACTGCAGGCCCAGTGAGTAATATGTCAGAACATACGGGGAACTTTAACCTTAAAGTGGACCTGTCCTCAACCTGGGCAGTTCGTGCTTAGCATAAGATGAAAAATGCATAGGTAGGGTTGCCTTCAGAACCCTTGATGCTTCATATTTTGATGACTGGATGTCATACCCATTTGCCCCCACCAAGGCAGAATTTTTCTAGAGGCTTTTATAGATGATTGGTGAATGGGCGTGAGAGGAGACTTGCATGCGGCAGACTTCTTTTCGTCAATCAGGAGGTAGGCAGAAGGGCATAAACAGAACGGTTTACAGGTTAATGATGGTTCAGCATGTTGTAGGGGACAAAGTGAACAGATCCTTTCAGTTAAGAGAGGAGCTGGTGGGTACCATGTCAACATTTGGGACATTTAGTGAGGACTCATGATGACAGTGATGCAAGATCAAATAAGCACTGAGACCGAAAGGTGTGCAGAGATTTCAGCCTGCTCAGCCCACTAGTTAAATAAGAATTATAAGCTGATGAAAACGATGAATATAGTTCAAGTTTTACAGCATTTGATGTGGAAGCCTCAAATTCTTATAGTCACCATTAAAGAGGCTGTGTAAGAACAAGTGTTGAGGGTGCAATATGGGAGAAGGATAAAGGGAGGGAATGAGGGAGTGATATGGGCTTGCAACTAACTGCAGATGGAACTAGAAAAAAGCTGACAACGCAAGCTCCAACGTAGCGTATTATGTGTATCCTGTAAGGAAATTGATCCTTTTAGGAAGTGAGGGCCCTGGTCATGAGTAGGGATGAGTGAAGGTGCCCTCACTTCTTAGGGTAGCACCTTTCATTGTATATTCTCATGACCATGCCCTCACTTCCCAGGGGAGTAACTTACAGTTTGTCTACTCTTGCCAGGGCCCTCGTGACTAAAAGACGGGGAATGTGCTCTCCTGAGAAGTGAGGCCCCTGGTCCTGAAAAGAGACAATGGAAGGTGCTCTCCTGAGAAATGAGGCCCCTGTTCCTGTAAATAGACAATGGAAGGTGCTCTCCTGAGAAGTGAGGCCCCTGGTCCTGAAAAGAGACAATGGAGGTGCTCTCCTGAGAAGTGAGGCCCCTGGTCCTGAAAAGAGACAATGGAAGGTGCTCTCCTGAGAAGTGAGGCCCTAGTCCTGAAGAGAGACAATGGAAGGTGCTCTCCTGAGAAGTGAGGGCCCTAGTCCTGAAGAGAGACAAGGGAGAGACAGGACCAGGACCTGCACTTCTCAGGAGAGCATCGTCCCTTGTTTCTCCGCAGGACCATGGCCCTCACTTCTCAGAAGAGCACTTTCTGTTTGTCTCTCCTCACTTCTCAGGGAAAGTGAGGGCCATGGTCCTGAGGAGAAACAAGGGAAGATGCTTTCCTGAGAAGTGCGGACCCTGGTCCTGAGGAGAGATAAGGGAGGGTGCTCTTCTGAGAAGTGAGGCCCCTGGTCCTGAAAAGAGACAATGGAAGGTGCTCTCCTAAGAAGTGAGGCCCTTGGTCCTGAAAAGAGACAATGGAAGGTGCTCTCCTAAGAAGTGAGGCCCTTGGTCCTGAAAAGAGACAAGGGAGTGACCGGACCAGGGCCTGCACTTCTCAGGAGAGCATCGTCCCTTGTTTCTCTGCAGGACCATGGCCCTCACTTCTCAGAAGAGCACTTTCTGTTTGTCTCTCCTCACGACCTGTCAGGGTACCCTGCACAGGCGTTCTCACACCACATGCAGGTACCCACACAGGATGACCAAATTAATATGCCCACACAGGATAGGGTTATATGCACAGTTTATTGGTTCCACATCAACAAAACTACACACCCAACAAAGAGGGGGTAACAGGCCTGCAGATGTACAGCAGGCCTCGGGATACCAGAAGAGTGGTCAGGTACAAGCCGAGTCGTTAACAGGAGGGCAGCGCGGTACAGGAACAGGATTGATGAAGAGTGGTCAGGTGCAAGCCGGGTCGGTGACAGGTTTTCAGATAGGGAGCAAGGTTCAGGGAGCAAGGTTCAGGACATGGGCATCAGTCAGGTTTAGCAACACAATAATGACCCAGCTTCCTGACTGCAGGGAGGGCCTAAATACCCTCCCAGGAAGCACCAGGTGATGGGATGATCAGTCACAGCTGGGGCACACCCGCAGGTGAGTACTGGAGCTGCAGGTTCCTTACAGTTCCTGGCTGCTGGAGACACCCGCAGGCGAGCACAGGAACTGCAGGACCCGGCCCCAGCGCCACCTGGGGGTGCTCTGGATCCTGACACGACCATGGTCCTCACTTCTCCTAGGAAGTGAGACTACCAAAGGTGCCGTTACACTTTAAGCTTGTGTGTTTCTTCCACTGAATGTCTCCATTTTGTATACCAGGTTCCGGGATAAGGTGGAGTTTGATACGGTGACAGTGCGTGCATTCAGCACTGAGCATCAAGTAGCCACATACAGACTCCTGTGTCTCTCAGAGAAATACTACAAGGCAAAGGGGATGATTGCTAAAAGAAAGCCCGATCGCAATGACATCATTCAGAAAGAGAATATGTCTAATGAATATTCAGGTATCGCACAGCATGACAATGCCCCTCAAGTGTTTCCCTTACTTCCCAATCCTAATACTACTCCCCTACTCCCGACTCCTACCTCATTCCCTCCTTAAATGATCACGGGGCAATTTCTATTCCTGGTTATTTTGTGCTATACTGTATGTATTGCTTTGTTGGCAGGTGATCTCGGGGCCAGGAATGTGGTGACGGCAGGTGCAGTTCCAGAGCCCGATCTTGGGGCCCGGAAGAGGGGCCAGCAACAGATGTCGCAGTGGGCGTGGAAGAGGTCCGAACGGCAAGTGGAAAGAATCCGCAAAGTCATAGACAAGGCTGAGAAGGCAAAATCTAAGATTTCCCAGAGGAAGCAGGAATGGGATAAGTTGTAAGTTATGATCAGGGTTATATGTTTCTGGAAACACTACCAACCAATTCACACCTCTCCACTTCACTGCCAGGACACTACGGGCACTACCAACCAATTCACACCTCTCCACTTCACTGCCAGGACACTACGGGCACTACCAACCAATTCACACCTCTCCACTTCACTGCCAGGACACTGCAGGCACTGCAAACATATTCACACCTTTGTACTTCACTGCCAGGAAACTGTGGGCACTGTAAACTGATCCACGCAGCTCCATTTCACTGCCAGGGCACTGCAGGTACTGCAAATTAATTTACACCTCTGTACTTCACTGCCAGGACACTGCGGGCCCTACAAACCCATTCACACCTTTCCACTTCTCTGCCAGGACACTGCAGGCACTACAAACCCATTCACACCTTTCCACTTCTCTGCCAGGGCACTGTGGGCACTACAAACGAATTCACACCTCTCTATCTACTTCACTGTCAATTATATTAAAGGAGAACTATGGGGTTAAGGCTTTTCCCCATAGTTCTCCTCAGGGTAACGGGAGGACACAAACTAGCGTCCTCCCGTCACCCTAGGATCAGTATACCGCGAGCAGTAGCTCGCGGTATACTGAGACGCCGCAACTGAAGCGGATCCCCGACAATTATGCCGGGATCCGCCCAGCTGCGTGACTGACAGCTGGCTCTGCCCATCTAGAGGCAGAGCCAGCTGTACCCGCCCCCGTCCGTTCTGCCAGTCAGCACTGGCGGATCGGAGCGGGGAGTGGGGAATCCAGCCAGAGAGCCGTGACAGGATCGAGAGGTGAGCGAACGCCGGTAAGTGTTCGCTCACCTCCTGAGCCGACCTGTGACAGTCTCATTGTCACAGGTCGGCTAGAACTATGAGGTGAGTTAAAAGCACTCATGTCATAGTTCTCCTTTAAATGCCTAACTCCAGGGAAAAAAAAAGATTGACCCTTGCCTTGGGTACCCCTCACCACTGCAAGGGTTAACTCCTTGTTCAGGGATGATGAATAGGTTGATATACTTACCTTATCTCTCGCTCCCGTGCGACTGGTCCCCTGAAGCCTTCACTTGCAGCTCTCTGATGTCATCCTGTACAATGCAGGACCAGCAGTCCTGTCTTTTATGGGGTGAGTGACACTAAGGTTCCGCACACAACCCAGAGCGCTGGACAGTACAGGAGAGGGCTGGGTGCCGGGGAGCAAGGCATCACCTTATTCATCATCCCCGAGGCAAAACCTGCAATTAACCCTTGCAGTGTGAAGGTGGGCCCTGTACTGCAGAATCAGAATGACAGCCTTGCTGTTCCTTTACAGATATAAAACTAAACCCAGCGAGGACTATGAAGATCCGCAGGATGTCCTGGCAATAAAAAACGCCAAAGAAAACATGGGGGACTTTAAACTGAAGACAGCAGAGGACTACACCGTCCCCGAGCACCTCCGTATCAACGCAGAGCAGAAGAGGAACGAGCTGGCAATGCTAGAGAATATTGTACGTACAGCAATGGTGGCTTACCTGCGGCCTGGTGGCCAAATGCAGTTCACTGGCACTTGTGTGGCACATCACGGCTGGTGGGAGGAGCCGGCAGGGTGCTGTCCATAGCTTCCTGAAAACATCACAGCACCCTGCTACAGTATTCCTCTTAAGAGCCCTCATTCCTGGTTCAAACAGTCGGTTGGCTCTTGGGAATGCTTTATGCAAATATTAAAATGCCTTGATGGGTGGATATCAGTCTGGAGGAGTCAGTGTTCCTAGGTAGCCTGTATTTGCATGTGATGCTGAGCTTTCATGATTGAAAGAAATGCATTCCAAATACTTAAAGGGGTGGGCCAGGGACTGTCGTGCAAAGGTGAAAAGGCTAGATAATGCTGGAAGTCCTCCAGCCTTGTAATGATGTGGGATCTATCAGGCTTTCTGCAGTAGACGCTCACAGTGTGCAGTGAAATCAGAGGAAGCAATTTCAGTCCAGGAGAGGAGGCGGTACAACTGTGCAAGACCAAAGGGAAAGCCGGAGGTCAAGGACATTTCCACCTTTGTAAGTGATTTTGAGTTTTTGGTGGCAATGGGGAGGTGCAGGGGGGATGTACATGTGTGGGAGGGGGATGTACATGTGTGGGCGGGGGGGATGTACATGTGTGTGAATTCTCAGGAGTCACAGAGCTGTATTTCATACTTTATTTTATAGATTCTTTTACAGGCCAGAGGCCTAGAAGTTCAAAATTCCCTCCACCATATCTTCAATCCATCTCTCTCACAGGGTCGGGTTTCTTATCAGTAAACTGCAATCAGCTGTCCCCCCCTCTGCTCTGGAGAGACAGCAGGATGGGTCATAGCTCTGTGTGTCTGTGTGTGAGTGTTGGGAGGACACAGAGAGAAGTCTATAGAACACAAGTGACAGGATATCCTGTGTCTCTCTCAGATCTCCCCCTTATCCTGGGTCACATCTACTCTCTGCTGCCCCAAGTCCAGGTTCCCCAATGTCCCCCTTCCCCTCCCCCCACCAGTCTTCTCATTTACACATATGACTGCTAGAACAGATAAAAAGAGAATGGAAGGGTAATTGATCAAAATTGGAGCAAACAGAATCTGGAGCAGTTGTCCATGGCAACCAATCAGTTTGTTCCGTTACGATTTGAAAATGAGAGAGAGAAGCTGATTGGCTGCCATGCACAGCTGCTCCAGTTTTCGCCTGCTCCAGTTTTGATAGATCCCCCCCCCATTATGTCTTTTCACTTATTTATACACGCCTACACATTTATAATTATTCAATAAATCACTTAGCATACAGAAAATTAAGTGATGCTGTAGCATGCACTTAGTCACAAGTATATCAGGAACATTTCTGTGTAGTTATTTATAACGTCCCCAAACTGTGCAGTGTCCCTGGGGAGAGGAGATGTGCAGCATCACAGGAGATGTGCGGGGTCGCTGGAAATTGTTTGGTGTCACTGCACATGTACTCTCTGCACATCCCAGGTGACCCCGCACATCTTCGGTGACACCGCACATGCCCGGTGACACCGCACATGCCCGGTGACACCGCACAATGCCCGGTGACCCCGCACATGCCCGGTGACCCCGCCCACATGCCCAGTGACCCTGCACATGCCCATTGCCACCAAAAACTCAAAATCACTTACAAAGCAAACTGGATGCTGTACCCTGACTAGCCAAAGCACGGCTTTGGCATTCTTCATTGTGTGGCCTGTTTTACTTTCCTCCTCTGCCCATCATACCATAAGTTGGATTTCCAAGTGATTAATGCTATTTATTTGTTTGTGCCTTTGTACAGATTCACGAACAAAAGTCGACCATTAACCGCTCCATCTTGGAGCTGCGAGATTTCAAGGTGGAAACCATAGAAAAAATGAAGAGTTTGGTGGAGGAACTGAAAGTTATCCAGTCTGTGCTGGACCCTTCCAAACATCTCACCATCCCAAAAGTCCCATCACTGCACCCCGATGAGACTCCGGAGAGGAAGTTCCAGTATGACAGCGAGACCCTCCAAAAATTCAAACAAGAACAAGCGAAGCAGGTCCAGGCCCAGCCGATGACGGGAGAAGGTGGATTTGGGGCCTTCGAAGGGTTTGCAGGGAAGCTGCAAGCTGTAGTTAAACTGTCCCGGGTGTCTTCAAGGCCATCCACCACAAGTACCATCAGGTCTTACCGCGCAGTTTCTGCTGGAACCCACCATATGGAGGACTCAGAACTGTCAGAGCTGGAGAAGGAGATGATTCGGATTGAGGAAATTAAAAATCTCTATAGGCAGGAAAACATCATCAAACAGGTACATTGCACCATCATATCGAAGAGGGGATAGCATTATATAGGAGGGAAACATTAAAATGAAGAATGGCGAGGGGTTAAAACCCATCAGGTTGTTATTGCTGAAATATGTTCGCCGCTCATAGGCCCACATTTACTGGGTGACTCTGATTGACTGTTTGCCAGAAGCCAAGCACGGACTCGTCCAGTGCCCATTAGTAAATCCAAAGGAAAAAAAAGCCAACAGCACCAGGTTACAATTCGGCACAGGTGTAACTTTATGTTGCAGACAATCAAATGCAAAGTACCCACCTAAGACCTATTCCTCTGACCCGTCTCACTCAACGAAGGTCAGGAGGGGAGAGGTTTTCATGCAACCATGGGAATGGTAAATGACAGTGCTTTAAGGGATACATACCTCAAACAATTATATATCCACCATGTGTCCGTGAAGGTTCTTATTCATCCAGGTCATGGTATAGCTAGTAGTACTCATACACATTTAGCTGGACTTGTTCTGTATTGTTGAAGCTGTTTTGTAGCCTATCCAAGACACTTCTTCAGTTCTGAGGAACAGAACAGTGTCAGGAACATATCCCAGCATTTATATCCACACAGGTAGCACAGATATCACAGATCCCATCACCATGGAAAGGAAGATATTGATTGTCCAAGTACAGAATGGGAGGTAGGAATGATGTGGAACCCCGCTGTTCTAGTTACATATTCCCATCTTTGGTGTCAGGAAATCTGTATAGGTCAAACCTTCGATTTACATGGCTGAAGGTGTCAGCTGTTGTCAAAACACTGGGGTAGAGATGTTAAAACGGAGCCATATGTGGAAAAGAGATAGTTTAGAAGGCCCTCACCCTTGTTCAAAGATGGTTGTTCCAGGTTTGACTTTGATGGTCTATTTTACGCCTCTTGCGAACTAGTTGTCCTCCATGTCCAATATGCACCTCACTGTCCTCGAAAAAATGTCCCTTACCCTTATGGTGTAGGACACCTGCTGAGTCTTGATCTGTAGAATATGTCCTTCTATGTTGGCCCATTCCTTTCTCGAGAAGTTCTTTTTTCTCTCCAGTGTTGCTTTCCTCACTACACTGCACCGCAATTACCAAGTTACTTCGCTTGTGTTTGGGTGTTGGGTCCTTTGGAGGAGACAGAAGTTTGCACATCCGAAAGACCCAACACCCAAACACAAGAGAAGTAATTTGGTATATGCAAAAGACCTTTATACTGGGAGGCAATAGAACCGCTCAACAAATGAATGGAAAAATACAGTTACCGCTCGCTGAGACACACACAGCTGCGGCTGTTACAGCCCCGTCCATTGCCCGCTGCCTATTGCTGACAACACAGCGATCCCCCTGCCTCTCTCCCACACCGCACAGACCCCTCACGGCACTTCGGACGAAGTCCCCTCTTCTCATCTACACTCTCCCGTGGATATACCTCTTGGATTAATACATCGATCACAGTCGGACACCACACCACGAGTGCCCCGATCCTCCATACCGGCCGTCCATCTCCAGATCCTGGCATTCACACGTAAGTGCCACCACCTTCAGTTCTTCATCACTACTTTGTTAACTAGCCAGTGTTCTCTGCGCCCTTTCTTGGTTTTTTGAATATCAACAAATGAATGGCCCAGCATAGGAGGGCAAATTCTACAGATCTACACTTTAAGGGAAAGGGACATTCTCTCAAGGATGGTGAGGTGCATCATTTTGGACAACTGGTTTGCAAGAGGTGTGAATGAGGCCCATGCAGCTGCTTATACAGGAGAAGAAGCCCCCCGTGTAAGATCCAAGTTATGACCTGCAGCCTACACAGTGCTGAGGACTCTTTCCCCATGGACAGTACTGATTTGCCAAGCACCAGTGGGAGGAAGGAAATGAGTCACATGCTCCTCCATATCCATAAGTACTGGGTATGTCACTGCTGAGTGAAGAAATGCAAATGTGGCTGTTATTAAAGTCAACCTACATTTGTTTAAAAGTATAAAAATTAGGGCTGGTAATGATTAAAATTTTCGTGTTCGATTAATCGAAAAAAAGTAATCGATTAATTGATTAATTATAACGCACATACAGATCCAACTACATTGGCCTATACACATACAGCACAGCAATGAAGTAATAAAATGAACTAGGATCACACTAATCCAGCACGTTATTAATCTCACGTGCCCCACTCAATATGGCCGCCGCTTGAGTGGGGCAACTCAGAATAATAACGTGCTGGATTAGTGTGATCCTAGTTCCTTTTATGACTTCATTGCTGTGCTGTGTTTTTTTTTTGGCGGAATCAGGTTCAGGGTCATTCAGCAAATAAGGTTATTGGCATTTATAGGTATTTTCCTACCAGAGTAGCCATATGCCCAAGGTGATTGCCACGATAAAAGGCTGATTACCTTGAAGATGTTTAAATACAAAAAAATCTTGCATTTGGCTGGACCGGCCACATTAAGTAACATGCTTGCTTGCTTGCAGATAAATCATCTGATGATTAGCTTTGACGCCGAGCTCCGCCTCCTGCGACACAAGAAGCTGCAGCTGGACGTACAAATGAAAATAGCCGACCTCCGACACGTCACCCTTTTCGAGGAGCTGATGCTGCTGAAAGAATTTGAGAAGAGAGAAGACAATCTGCAGGAGAAGGTCAGCGATCGAGTCTCTGAGCTGGAGGAGATGAAGGTGAGCCGGACGGCCATTACATACATGTACAGTGATGGTACACTGACCCGTCCCAGGGATAAGTAGCACTCCTTGCTCTCTACTTCGGAAACCATTCCTGCTGAAGCTGACCTCAGGATTGGTCTTGTATGTGGAATAATTCTGTGACATTGTACGTTATTCTTCCCCCTTACATACTAAACATAGAGCCCATGTTCCAACATTCGCTTTTAGAAGCCACCCTAAAAGCTCGTTGAAGGAGAATTATGAGGCGAGTGATTTTCACTCAGCCTCATAATCTGAGCCGACCTGTGACAATGAAACTGTCACAGGTCGGCTCAGTAGATCGGGAAGTGAGTGAACACATACCGGCGCTCGCTCACTTCTTGATCTATGCGTGCAGAGAGCCCTGACTGTCACTCACGGCTCCCTGCAGGGATTTCCCCCCCTCCCCACTCTGATCCTCCAGCGCTGACTGGCGGAACGGACGGGGGAGGGGGCGGGTACCGCTGGCTCTGCCTCTAGATAGGCAAAGCCAGCTGTCACTCACGCAGCTGGGCGGATCTCGACAACGATGTCGGGATCCGCTCCGGCTGCGGCGTCTCAGTATACCGCGAGCTGTAGCTCTCTATATACTGAGCTTTGGGTGACGGGAGGACGCTAGTTTGTGTCCTCCTGTGACCCTTAGGAGAACTATGGGGAAAAGCCCTAACCCCATAGTTCTCCTTTAAGGGAGGTCATCAATGCCTAGGTGGCCAGGCCAAATTTAGCAATGTATGTGTTTAATTTGCCTACGTAGAAACTTTAATGACTTAACTGTCATTATAAAGGCTGATTAATATCTTTCAGTATTTATATTTATATAGATATAGTTCGGTTCACCAAAGATTGCTATTTCCCATTGGACAAAGACAGCAAAAAGTAAAGGAATAAACCTTGACTGAACAGTGACCACACTGGTTATACATAGCTAAGGTCAGCCAGGAAGGTGTACAGTGACCACATTGGTTATACATAGCTAAGGTCAGCCAGGAAGGTGTACAGTGACCACATTGGTTATACAAAGCTAAGGTCAGCCAGGAAGGTGTACAGTGACCACATTGGTTATACATAGCTAAGGTCAGCCAGGAAGGTGAACAGTGACCACATTGGTCATACATAGCTAAGGTCAGCCAGGAAGGTGAACAGTGACCACATTGGTCATACATAGCTAAGGTCAGCCAGGAAGGTGTATAGTGACCACATTGGTTATACATAGCTAAGGTCAGCCAGGAAGGTGAACAGTGACCACATTGGTTATACAAACCTAAGGTCAGCCATGAAGGTGTACAGTGACCACATTGGTTATACAAACCTAAGGTCAGCCAGGAAGGTGAACAGTGACCACATTGGTTATACATAGCTAAGGTCAGCCAGGAAGGTGAACAGTGACCACATTGGTCATACATAGCTAAGGTCAGCCAGGAAGGTGAACAGTGACCACATTGGTCATACATAGCTAAGGTCAGCCAGGAAGGTGAACAGTGACCACATTGGTCATACATAGCTAAGGTCAGCCAGGAAGGTGAACAGTGACCACATTGATCATACATAGCTAAAGTCAGCCATGAAGGTGAACTGATTGCTTGTCTCTAGAAATTCGGCAGCATAGACGGACTCTCTTTGATTTCTCCATAGGGGAAGTCTGAGGATTATCTTCAGCAGCTGGAGACCAAGAAGAAGGACATTGTGAGGCTTCAGGAGAAGGAAAAAGCCTTAGATGCTGCCTTCCACAGCTCCCTGGGCGAGAACAACAAATTTGCCACATTTCTCACTAAAGTCTTCAAGAAGAAAATCAAACGCAGCAAGAAGAAGGAGGTGACGGGGGACGAAGGTTTGTATCCGCACAGCTCATTATGACAGGAAACAAGATTCACTGGCAGGTTTGGGAACACATACTGTGTTGTCAAAGCCAAAATCCTGGCAAGCGTCTAAATACACTTTAAAATACATATGCAGTATATGAATTGTCTCATATGCCATCTGTAATTCTGCTTTAGTCAATGGTGTGACCCATAAAGACTGCAATAAGATTCTGGGCATTTAAAAGGTACTTCCAGCACATCCGGGTCCTGGATCTCTGTGTAGACTATGGGGCAGTTAATTAATGCATCCCGTTCCAAGACCTGCCCTAGACTGTGATTGGACAACAAAGGACCTCATCCTGGTCCAAGACCTACCCTAGACTGTGATTGGACAATGGAGGACCTCATCCTGGTCCAAGACCTACCCTAGATTGTGATTGGAAAATGTAGGACCTCATCCTTTTCCAAGACCTGCCCTAGACTGTGATTGGACAATGCAGGGCTTCATCCTGGTCCAAGACCTGCCCTAGACTGTGATTGGACAATGGTGGACCTCATCCTGGTCCAAGACCTGCCATTGACTGTGATTGGACAATGGTGGACCTCATCCTGGCCCAAGACCTGCCATTGACTGTGATTGGACAATGGTGGACCTCATCCTGGTCCAAGACCTGCCCTTGACTGTGATTGGACAATGGAGGACCTCATCCTGGTCCAAGACCTGTCCTAAACTGTGATTGGACAATGGAGGACCTCTACTGGTTCAAGACCTGCCCTAGACTGTGATTGGACAATGGAGGACCTCTACTGGTTCAAGACCTGCCCTAGACTGTGATTGGACAATGGAGGACCTCATCCTGGTCCAAGACCTGCCCTAGACTGTGATTGGACAATGGAGGACCTCATTCTGGTCCAAGACCTACCCTAGACTGTGAACTAATAATAGAGGCTCTCATCCTGCTCCAAGATCTGCCCTAGACTGTGATTGGACAATGGAGGACCTCATCCTGGTCCAAGACCTGCCCTAGACTGTGAATTGACAATGGAGGACCTCTGATGAGGCCATCCTTCTGTTCTACTGACCTCTAAGCATGTTCACAGTGTTTGAGAGCTCTATATTATGCAGTAGAGCCTTCGTGTGTTATTTCTGTGACCTGCTGCAGCCCATTGCTGATGATTGTTGAATTTCAGCAAACTTGATTTTGCAGCGAAACCACCAATTTTGCATTCTCTTCTTTTCTAGGGACCTCAAATTCTAATAGTGTGCATCCTCTCACTGAGAGTTAAAGCAGAACTCTGCTTTATACACCTTG
>NW_017308415.1:27739-37694 GCF_000935625.1 Nanorana parkeri | reverse complement strand
CTCTCTGACTCTATATCAGCCATTCTTAACCAGGGTGCCATGGGGTGCCTTCTGGGTTTCGCAGGAGTGCCTTGAAATATTCACAAAGCATCATGCCTTTCCATGGTGCAGGCAGGCTTCTGATGTGGAGGGAGAACTCTGAGATGTATTCTGATGTAAAAGGGGGGGCTCCTAATGTGATGGGGAACTCTGATGTGAAAGTGGGGCTTTGATGTATGGGGGGCTCTGATATGAAAGGGGGCTATGATGTAAAGGAGGAATTCTGATGTAAAAGGGGGGTTCCTGATGTTAACAGCAGGAAGTTCTGATATGAAAGGAGGCTATGATGTAATGCAGAGATTCTGATGTGAAATGGGGGGGCTCCTAATGTGAAGGGGTAATCTGATGTGAAATATTGGAGGGCTCTGATGTAAAACGGGGGTACTGGTGTGAAGGGGGGCTCCTGATGTGAAAGAGGGCTCTCGATATGAAGGGGGGCTTTTGATGTAAAGATGGCTCATCATTTGAAGGAGGGGACTTCCAATGTAAAAGTGGGTTCTTGAAACGAGGGGGGGGGGGCTTCTGATGTGAAGAGGCCTCTTGATTTGAAATGGAGGTACATTGTGACGTGAAGGGGGGCTCCTAATTAAAACGAGCACTCTGATGTGAAGGGGAACCCCATCTTTTTTCATGGTTAGCATGGGATTCCCCCTTAAAATCCATACCAGACTCATATCCAGGATAAGGGTTTGGTATGGATTTTGTTGGTGGGGGAAGGGGGGGCACATTTTAGACTGGGGGGCCCCAAGATTTTGGATACTTTTAAAGGGTGCATTTAAACACTGTGCTATACAGTATTGTGGGTGTCAGTGGCCCCCTAGTGGACACTCCAAGGGGGCCACTGACAGAGAGAACCCAGATGTTCTGATATATCCCATCACTTTAAACCATTGCCTTCTCTTGGGGTAATGTATCATGTGCTTGATTTTCAGAGGAGGACGAGGACAGTGATGAAGAATCCGATGAGGAGTCGGCGTATGAAAGTGACGAGGACGTATCGGATTCAGAGGACGGCGTCTTTGATGATTCTGTTTGCCCTGACAGTGAGTCATTTCTGTTATTTCAGATGTTTACCCCTCCCCCCAATCTGATATCACTGCACACTTTGAGCTTCTCACAATGTGCATTGGAAGCCGTAGCTAATCAGATAGAGCCCGCCTCATTTCCTGGCTGGAGGACACCCAGCATCATCTAGTTCTTCCCTTCTCAGACTGACTGCCCCCTTTTATTAATTAGACATAACAAGTATTCTGAAAACCCTGACTGTAAGAGTTGTGAAAAGGGGAAACTTGAATTGGGTAGCTAACACCCTAGGTGACCCCCCCCTGCCCCCCAATTCTAGTCCTGGAAGGATTACTTCTCAGTACTGTATTGATCTTTAAAACCATGTCAACCAATTTGTCATTATAAATGTTTTAGGAAGTCGGCCATGTTTATTTTCTCCACCGTCTTTCTGTTGCGCACAGATTGCGATCCCAAACTCTTCGACAACACCTTGCACCTGCGAGAAAAGCACCTGGACATCGAGGAGGTCCTGACAGAAGAAAAGAAACTCGTTGATAATCTGAAGAAGGAATATGACGGGATGGCCAAAAAGGTCGTTTATTAAGACTGTGATACTTCTCGGGTGCATCAACATTCACTGCCGTGTACACAATGTTATACCAAAACTAGCCGCATTGATCAAATGTGTCCGAAAAATCCCAGGCATCCAATGGTAACCCAAGTCTATGTCATGGTAGACCATATGGCCAAAAGTCGGTGGACACCTGACCATCACACCTATATGGGCTAGTTGGACATCCCATTCCAAAACCATGGCCTTAAACATGGAGCTGCCCCGCCCCCCCCCCCCCCCCCCCCCAATCATTTTTTTTGTAGCTATAACAGCCTCCACTCTTCTAGGAAGGCTTTTCACAAGGTTTTGGAGTTTGTCTGTGCGAATTTGTGTCCATCCAGCCAAAAGAGCATTTGTGAGGTGAGGTACTGATGTGGGAGGAGAAGACTTGTCCTGCAGTCCAAGGGGTTCCAATCAGGGCCGGTGCAAGGATTTTTGCCTACACAGGCGAAAGAGCATTTTCGCGCTCTTTCTTTTCTTACTTTTTAAAATTTTTATTCATCTGATTTCTCTTTCAATTTTTTATTTGTTATAATTTTTTTCTAATTATTTGTTAATTTCTTTATTTTTTTAATTCTTACTTTTTAAAATTTTTATTTATCTGATTTCTCTTTCAATTTTTTATTTGTTATAATTTTTTTCTAATTATTTGTTAATTTCTTTATTTTTTTAATCTTACTATCTGTTACCTATTATCATTTTAATTATTATTTTTTACTTATTTTTTCATAAATGCTTAGTTATTTTATATTTGTTTATCAATTTATATTTGTTTTTTTATTTCATTTTTTATTTTTTTTCACTTAACTTTATTGCTATCACACAGGAGCTAGCTTGGTTCCAATTCAGACCGTGGTTCAGGAGTGAATTCTATAAATATATATTCATATCAGAAAGCCCCTTTAATCCACTTCCATGTAAATATGTGCAGTTCCTGACATGTAGAGTCATTTTCATTGTCAGGTGAAAGTAGTCAATGTGAATCTGAAGTCGGCAGAAGAGGAGCTCGAGGCGTTCCAGAGGGAGAAGCAGCAGAAGCTCAATGAGCTGCATGTTGTTGTTCCATTAAAGCTGCACCAGGTACAGTATTGGCCGCTTTTGCTTCCTCCCCATATGACTGATATACATCTCATCCTCCTAGCACACTAGAGCCCGTGTATGGTGGGAGCCCCTCATAACCATAATGGGCACAGCAGATGTGCAGACCCAGGAACTCAGCTCATCAATGGTGGGAGCCCCTTATAATGGGCACACCAGGTGTACAGACCCAGGAACTCAGCTCAGGGGTGGTGGGAGCTCCTCATAATGGGCACAGCAGGTGTACAGACCCAGGACCTCAGCCCAGGGATGGTGGGGGCTCCTCATGATGGGCACAGTAGAGCTGCAGACCTAGGACCTCAGCCCAGGGATGGTGGGGGCTCCTCATGATGGGCACAGTAGAGCTGCAGACCTAGGACCTCAGCCCAGGGATGGTGGGGGCTCCTCATGATGGGCACAGTAGAGCTGCAGACCTAGGACCTCAGCCCAGGGATGGTGGGAGCCCCTCATGATGGGCACAGTAGAGCTGCAGACCCAGGACCTCAGCCCAGGAATAGTGGGAGCCCCTCATAATGGGAACAGCAGATGTGCGGACCTAGGACCTCATCGCAGGGAAGGTGGGAGCCCCTCATGATGGGCACAGTAGAGCTGCAGACCTAGGACCTCAGCCCAGGGAAGGTGGGGGCCCCTCATGTTGGGCACAGTAGAGCTGCAGACCTAGGACCTCAGCCCAGGGATGGTGGGAGCCCCTCATGATGGGCACAGTAGAGCTGCAGACCCAGGACCTCAGCCCAGGAATAGTGGGAGCCCCTCATAATGGGAACAGCAGATGTGCGGACCTAGGACCTCATCGCAGGGAAGGTGGGAGCCCCTCATGATGGGCACAGTAGAGCTGCAGACCTAGGACCTCAGCCCAGGGAAGGTGGGAGCCTCTCATGCTAGGGGGCTACACTCCTATGCATAAATTCTTTATTGAGGAGTGTTTTATTGGTGGATATGAATATATTGAAGGTAAAAAAGGAGAGTTTCATATTACTAAGTATTAATAAGTGATTTTTTGTGTCCTTTGTTCAGGTTGATTACATGATCAATGGGGAGATTCCCAGTGACCTGTCCCAGGCCCTGGTCCTCACTAGCCATTCCCTAGAGAGTCTGCAGCATCGCATCAAAGAGCTGCAAGTGGAGAAGGTGGAAAATAGGGAGCTGTATAAACAGGCCAGAGAGCAGCACAAGCAGCTGATCCGAGAGCGCAAGGAGATGGAGGTCAAAATCCAGAGTAAGTTCTGGCCACTAAGGTTTGATGGGTGGGGGCACAGAGGATAGGGATGAGCCCATCCAGTGATCCACTTTTGGATCTGAAGAGCCCCAGCAAAACTTACTCTTTAGCTGAAACTCTTCAGCAGTCAGTGGTATTCACGGGGGGAGTTGGATGCTGAGGATCACACACTAACAGATCGGATGATAAAGGTCCATTCACTGAGCAGATTGTCATTAGCATATTAATGAAGGAGGAACTAGCAGGTCAGACATCTTCTTTAAAGTACATCCAAACCCAAGAAGAAAAATATAATAAGTTGCAGCTTCTTAGATGTGGTAGCTGCATTATTTTTCTCTTTTTAGTCTTTTTTTCCCCCCCTATGTTTTTACCTGGTGATCCTGCCATTAACTTCCTGTCCTAGGGAGACAACACTTATCACTTAATGTATTGCATTTATGGAGTAGCAGCCTTGCCGCTACAGGAAGACAGGAAGTGTGTTAGGAGTACAGAACACCTATCCTCCTCCTCAGAGGCATAAATGGAAACCTTAGGGCCCTGGTGCAAGAAATCATGAAGGCCCCAATAGGGAGGCAATGTCAGCGCCTTGGTGGTTACTGGGGCCAGGCCCTCTTCGTCCTCTGCAACCCCCCCAAAGTGGCAGAATGCCAGGGCCCGCTTGCCCATACGACCACTGTGACCCTGGCAGTTCCGCCAGTGCCTCTCCTGATTGACATAACGTAGGGGAGGTGTTCTGTAGTTAACAGAGGTGAACTGGACTGGGCAGATAACAGTGTCTGAGCACAGGACGGTAGTTAATGCCTGGCAGGACCAACACAGCAGCTGAGCAGAGACAGCAAATATGAGCACTCTGAGCTGGATGATGGGCAGTCCAGCAGTCTGGAACCTTTTATTAGATGTGGGAATGTGTTACTGACAGCATCATGAAGCGTGGGGTCTGCATACACAACTGACAACCTGCCTCTCTAGGCCACAGCCTATGTTGGGTATGCAGATATTTGGCCTGGTTCCTGGGCCCTTGAGGTCTCTGTGCTAAGTCATATTACTCTCTATGCTTCCCTCCCTTTCTGTCATCTGTGATACAAATTACATTACCTTCTCTTTTATCCACATCCCTTTTACTTCTCTTACCTGCTGGCTCTCCTATGCTACATCACCCAATAATGTAAAGAGTTATTGTGTGAGACATGAGGCCTTCCTTGTTCAGGTTTCTGCCTCCCCTTGTAGTTTTTTACTTAGCATTCAACAGGTCCATATTGTGCCCATGAACTAAAGCTGCAGTCTGGCAGATATTGTCTTGGGGTGGCCAGCAACCATTATGGGCATCTTCTTCTTCCCCGGCCTGTTTTTTTCCAGGAATTACTTCTGTTAATAATTACCTTCCATTTCTCAGGCTTGGAGGAGAAGTGCAGTCAGCAGATGATGATGAAATTTGGCCGCTTGGTTGACCTCGAAGCTCTGCAGACCTTGTCTGTGAACACCACCCTGGAGGAGCTGAAGATAAAATCATCACAAAGGCGGCAGGAGATGGACCAGGAGATAGCGGAGTGGGAGGTAAGACGCCCACTACGGACTTTCTGTTATGGTGCCCAACCTATATCTTGTTATTTTGTATATTGCTGCTGCTGTAACACTATTTAACTTTGAAACTGTGATATAATTTCTGAGACCTGCTGCCCAAAGTAAAAAGGTAGGGATGCACCGATACCGATACTAGTGCCGATACCGAGTATTTGGGGACGAGTACTCATACTCGCCCAAATGCTCCAAAACTTACCTTCGATACCGGAACTTCCGGTCAGAGGGAGATTTCTTCCTGACTGGCAGTGCCGAAGGAGCATGGAGCGGGCTAACTTTCTAATCAGCAAGCTGGGCAGTGGGTTATGACCCGTCTTCCGGTCTTACTGGTTGGCTAGGAAGCCAGCTTCACTTGTTGCTAGGCAGCCTGGCTTCCTGAGCAATCAGGAAGCCGGATGGCACCTCATGACCCACTGCCGGGCTTCCTGATAATCGGGGCATCTCCTACCTTATAGTAAGGTAGGAGAGACTTTTATACAAGCCCCTTTCTCATACATGCCTGCAGGTTAGATGAGGTCTCATCTATACAGCAGAGCTGCTGTCAGCAGATCTTTCTACCCCCATTGCTGTAACCGGTGTGAAGCCCATGTCACACTTGTGATCTTGTGTACTACTTCTGCGTTTTCATGGCGTCACACCATTACTGGCTCCACTGGCATGGCATCGCTCCCTCTCTGTTGCAAATGCTGTGTACTCTCCCTCACCAGCAATTGGACGGAGTGATGACATACTGATCCTGCCATCGAGGGAGCGACACTGCCGAAATAGGTGAGTATTTCTTGGCAATCTCTAGGATTGCAAGGGTGACATGGACCTTATGTGATCACTGATTGTTAAATTGTTACAATGTATCTAGCAGCACCTATCAGGATCAGGTGATTTCAATAGATCAATTTTTACAAAGCAGTTGCTGAAGGAATTGTGGTGAAGGTAGGGGAAAAAAATCCTTTTTCCCATGATGTCACATATTGTTGCTTTCATATTTCTTTTTTTCTGTGAAAAGGCAAAAATAACAGAGAGAAAGAAGAAACTGGTGGAGGTGACCCGAGAGCACACTAAGAAGCTGGACAGATTGAACGAGATCCTGACGGAGAAGAAAGTCATAGAGGCAAAGCTAGATGCTCGGCAAACTGTTGTGGTATGTCTACATCAAAGCTAGCGACTAAACCAGGGCTAGGCAGGGCCGGATTTACTCTCCCCAGGGCCAGGTTCTGCGATTCACCCCCCTTCTCGTCAATGGAGAATGGCAATTCCCGTCAGATGGCAGGGCAGCGGGGTTAGCGTCAATTTTTTTACTGTTTCTTAATTTTTTTATCACTTTTTATTTTTTTATTTAATTATTTCTTCTTCTTTTTTTTTTTATTTATTTCATTATTTTTGTTATCAATTTATTTTTTTTAGATTTTTATTTATCTTATTTACTTTTTTATAATTTTTTTATCTTATTGTTTATTTTCTTATTTTTTAATCATTTTGTTTCTTTTTTTACTTTTTAATTACCTTTTTAATTTTTTTATTTAATTATTTCATATTTGTTTTTAATTTTTATTTATTTAAAAAAAATGTTTAATCAATTAAAAATGTTTTCCACCTAACTTTATTGCTATCACACAGGAGAAAACAATCCCCTGTGTGATAGCAATTGGAGGTTCTCTTTATTGACCCTGTCCCCTCCAGTACAGGAGTTCTAGCACAGTATTGTGCTGGAACTCCTGTGACAGGTGAGAGAGGGAGAGCGCAGCACAGCACGGCACAGCAATTCACAGCTCTCCCCTCTCACTGCCTACAGTCTGCACGGAGCGGTGGGGTTACTTATAACCCGGCCGCTCTGCTCACTGCAGTCAGAGACTCGGGACTCGGCGGCGGAGGACGGAACCAGAGGAGAGAGGAACCAGCGCCCCACTTCTCAGTGCCGCGCTGTGCCCACCGCCCCCCACATTTGCGCCAAAGGCGAGAACCTCAGTCGCCTCACCCTCGCTATGGCCCTGGAGCTGGTGGCGAAGGTTCGGGTTCATTGCATAGAGATGACAAAGGCCAATGTGATCGTTTTGCTTAATGTGACTTTACCCCTCTGTTAGATACCTGTTGTTATGGCTGTAACTATTCTAATGTGACCTTACCTTTCTTATGGAATCTCAGTGTAGCCCTCACCCATATACAGGGTGAGGGCTACACTGAGAAAAATACCAGAAAAATACCCGTTGGTCTTCCGGAGATGAGCTCAGCTACTAAGACCCCGTTCACATATAGCGACATACCTTTGCAGCGGCCGGGATAGCGCGACTTTCGGGGTGACGTTCCAGCGACGGTAGCGCGACCTTCTCCGTCGGGCTCCATAGAAAAAAAGCAAAATCCGCTGAAAAAAGGGTCCGGTAGAAGCGACTTGCGACCGCGACGAGCGACGCGCGACATGGAGTTAAGACAGCTCCATTGAATAGCATTGGCCGTCGACTTCTCGCGATATCGCGCGGCAAAAATGCGCAATATCGCGGCGGAAATCGCGCGACAATTCGCTATATGTGAACGGGGCCTAAGTCCCGTTGTGGCACACAGCAATTGTGTGGACTCTCCAGAATGATCTGTCTTCTGTCTGGGTCTTAAAGGAGAACTATGGGGTTAGGGCTTTTCCATAGTTCTCCTTAGGGTAGGTCCAGCCCCTCCCCTGTCATGGCAGAGAGCCGTGACAGGATCGAGAAGTGAGCGAGCGCCGGTATGTGTTCGCTCACCTCCCGATCTACTGAGCCGACCTGTGACAGTCTCATTGTCGCAGGTCGGCTAGAACTATGAGGTGAGTGAAAAGCACTCACCTCATAGTTCTCCTTTAAGTCTTCGCAAAGCCATATTTATAATTCTTGTGACTGTATTCATCCACCTACATGCTGGTTCTTCTCATTATATGTCCAGAAATAAAACAGCTTCAGCCTAGTCATCTGAACTTCTAGTCCAGATGACTAGGCTTACAGTTGGGTCTGATATGCTGAAGGATCCATTTTTTTCCCTTGCTGTCCATTGTATCCTAAGAATTCTTCACCCACACCAAAGATCTCTGCACAATAGATGCTAATGATTCTGTAGTCCAAGATAAGTACAAGGAGGGCTACTTAGGCTCTTTGAGATAACATAGCGACAGTGGCGTAACAATAGCCATAGCGACCCAGGCGGCCGCTATGGGGCCCGGGTCCAGGGGGGCCCGGCCAGGACACCCCCCTGATGCCGTGCGGGCCACCTGGGTCGCTATGGGTTCGAACGCACCGCTGTTCAGATCACCGTGATCTGTGCAGCGCTGCGTTCTTCTCCATTGCCGCTGCTGAGTCAATGAGAGTCAGCTGCGGTGGTGGAGGAGGCGGGGCCCAGGGGGTCAGCATCAGAGAAGGAGGCGGGGCCGGTGGCGGGGGCGGGGGGCCCGGCGACGGAGGAGGGAAGACGGAGGAAGAAGAGGCGGACAGGTAAGGAGTGTTACCAGCCCACCTGAGGGTGACCCTGAGAGAGAGTCTATGGTGGGCTCTGCAGCGTCACCCTCAGTTGAGCTATGTGGGCTCTTCAAGGGGTGTAACTAGAAATCACAGGGCCCCAAAATTTTGCTATGGGGCCCTGTGATTTCTAGTTACGCCCCTGCATAGCGAGTGTGCACTGGAGACATGAAAGCTCTGAATTTCTGATCATCAGGTTTTATATGAGACTTATCAAACACGCGTAACAAAACGCTTTCGGTGGTATATTTAGCAGACCAAAAGGGAGCAAATAAGAAAAGTTAATTGTTAGTGTTTATAGACACTGTAAGTGATCTCAATGCCCGCAGCCCTTTAATGTAACACTTGTTGATCCGTCTGAGCCTTCTTTATTGCTTTTCAGGGTGCCGAATTCCTGGGGCCCCGTAAAGCAGAGACCCGCGAGAGACAAAAGCTGCTCCACCGTGCTCAGATGCAAGCGGAGGAGATAGAGAGCCTGAAGGAGGAGATCTTGCTGCTGAGCAAGAAAGGAGAGAACATCCTACCGCCCATCCGCCAATAGGAAAAGTCTAAAACCTTGCGTTATATAACCAGTCGTAGATCATCCACGGCGGGGGTAATATGATGTCATGTTTCAGAATTCTGATGATGTTCATAATTATATATTAGGCCTCCTGCTGACCATCTAAACCCTTTTTTCTATTTCCCTTTTCTTGGGTGGCATGGACCCAGTATGGGTTTGCATCCATGCCACCCATGTTTTGGGTAATAGACAATCAAATACATCAGGGATCTGTTGCCACTTTTTATTGCCCTTTTTTGTAAAATAAAATAAAGTTGTACGCTATGGCGATGTCCGCGTTCTTCTTATATGTGTTTTATCTTTTATGGCATTGGAAGCAGCAGTGTCTACCCATAGAGTATTTTTCATTAGACAATGTCGTGTCATTGCCCTTG
>NW_017308415.1:20374-27683 GCF_000935625.1 Nanorana parkeri | reverse complement strand
GCCCTGGCCAGGGCCCCCTGTGCCCGGGCCCCATAGCGGCCGCCTGGGTCGCTATGGCGATTGTTACGCCACTGGTACCAAAGTCAATTCTGTTGGCAATTAATGGATGGAGTTTAGGCCCAGGATGTCCAACCAATCACAGGTTAGTCTTCAAAACAGCAGAGCTGAAGAAATCTTCATTTTGTGGTGGGCACTCCCTTTGGTCTGCCCACTGTACCTTGGGTTTTCACTAAGCTGCTAGCACCTGCTCTTACCATTCTGAACTGGAAAGAGTCCAGAGGAGGCCAACCAAACTCATAAAGGGGATGGAGGACCTGAGCTATGAGAACAGGCTACTAAATCTAAACATGTTCTCATTGGAAGTGATTGAGATTGAGGGGGGACATGATTTTCATGTACAAAATGTTTACCGGGGATAGTAACATCAGCAGCAAACTCTTTACAATTAACTCCATGACAAGGACGAGAGGCCACCGCCTAAAATTGGTGGAGAAAACATTTCAGCACAAGCGGCGAAGGGGTTTCTTCTCAGTCAGATCGGTCAGGGTCTGGACCTCGCTGCCACGTGCTGCGATTTCGGCTGAGAGTGTGGAATCATTCAAGAGGCGATTGGACGATTTCCTAAGGGACCGTAATATACAGGCGTACAAGTACTCTAAAAGAATGAGAACATACAGGTTGGACTTGATGGACATATGTCTTTATTCAACCTCAAATACTATGTAACTATTTCTCTCTCAGGGCAGCCTGATGGTGGGATATCTGGACGGCCTTCTTCTGAAACATCCTTCAGACTGACCGGACCTTGCAGAGGCTCGGGTGGATCCCAAACCTCCATAAGTCAGCTCTGGAACCCCCTCATCACTTCGAGTACCCAGGCTCGGAAAAACCTGATCATTCAGTAGATTCAGATAAGCAGCTGGCCTCATTTTTTGGGGGACATAATAGATGGAAATATTAATTGCTGCAGTAATTATCCAATGGAAGGCTCTTACTTATTTGTTTAGGTAAATCCAGGTTTTACATTTTTTTTGTTTTTTGGGGCCAGGCTGCGTATATACGGTAACAGCTTATATAGCTTTGGATATAACAAATATACACTAATATAGTAAATAATAAACTTGTATACAGAAAATTTACACTTCTGGGGCTTTCAAGGACTGCTGTCAATGGTATTTACTTAAAGGAGAACTATGGGGTCAGGGCTTTTCCCCATAGTTCTCCTTAGGGTAACAGGAGGACACAAACTAGCGTCTTCCCGTCACCCTAGGCTCAGTATACCGCAAGCTGTAGCTCGCTATATACTGAGATGCTGAAGCGGATCCCGACAATTGTGCCGGGATCCGCCCAGCTGTGTGAGTGACAGCTGGCTCTGCCTATCTAGAGGCAGAGCCAACTGTACCTGCCCCCTCCCCCGTCCGTTCCGCCAGTCAGCGCTATCGGAGCGGAGAGAGGGGAATGCAGCCCCTCCCCTGTCACGGCAGAGAGCCGTGACAGGATCGAGAGGTGAGCAAACGCCGGTATGTGTTCGCTCACCTCCCGATCTACTGAGCCGACCTGTGACATTCTCATTGTCACAGGTCGGCTAGAACTATGAGGTGAGTGAAAAACACCCCCCCTCCCCCTCATAGTTCTCCTTTAACAAAAGTATCAGAATGAAAACCAGTGTCAAGGATTGTGTCCTGGATGGGTCATACGGTCATACTCTCTATCAGACACTAGGTGGCGCTCCAAGCATTCAGTTAGAAGAACCCAGGCCAGCGCAAGTAGTATGTACAGCTATGTTCTGCAAATGATGAAATCCTCACGAGTGACAATATCTATTTATGTCCAGAAACTTTGCAGCTTTTTTGTAGAGTTCTCAATCCACTCTCCATTGTTGGGGAAGGGGTGCAGAATTAAGGGTCTCTCTCTACATTGCACTGCATACAGGTAGAAGGGAAGAGGTAGATGCCTCCTGAGCTCATGTTTCCAATGGCGGCTGTGGTGTTAAGTGACTTGACCGCCCGAGAGCAGACAAACCTTCTGTGGGTAGCACCGGTATGTCTCCTGTTTAAGTCCATAAACCCCAGTCCAAACCAAAGATAAAACCTGAAGATGTATATAGAGGGAACACGTCTCAGGAGTAAACTTGTCTAATCCCCTCCATATGATTGGTGAGACATCAAGCACAGCACAGACCTGAGAAGGCAGACGCACCCACTGCACATGTGAGGAACTCTGTGACGTCTGACGCCTATAGAGGATTACCATAAATCTCGGGTTCATGTACATTGAGTGGACTTTCAGTTGTAGTTTTTGTTGCATACAAGTCAACAGCAGGCCATTGGCTCACTACACACCTTACAATCTGACCAATACGATCAATGTACATTCAACTTTAGATCTACCAAAACTATCTAATATGAGGGCCCATCTAATCTATCCAATCAATCTGCATCCTATCAGGCAGACCCTTATACTACATACTTATTGGTAGTAGTAAAATAATGGTACAATCAGACAGTGACGTGTGTGGTGAGCTATTGACTGATGGTTGGAATTTCTCTTTAATCTGGTGGAGGACACCCATCATTACAGGTATCCTCATGCAGTGCTGGGGAAGAGAGGGGGAAAGTGGGAGTGTCTGACCAGCAAAGAGACATGTCTGACCAGAAAAGAGGTGTGTCTGGCCAGGGAAGAGGCGTGTCTGACTAGGGAAGAGGCATGCCTGACCAAAGAGGAGGCGTATCTGACCAGGAAAGAGATGGGTCTTACCAGGGAAGAGTAATTCAAGTAGATCCCATCGCGCTCCTGACCGGGTATAACCCAAGATCATTTCTGCCACATTATCAGTAAAGAGACGTGTCTGACCAGGGAAGAGACTTGGCTGACCAGGGAAGAGACGTGGCTGACCAAGGAAAAGGCGTGTCTGACCAGGAAAGAGACGTGTCTGACCAGGGATCAGATGTTGCTGACCAGAGAAGAGGTGTGTTTGACCAGGGAAAAGGTGTGTTTGACCAGGGAAGAGGCGTGCCTGACCAAAGAAGAGGCGTGCCTGACCAGAGAAGAGGAGTGCCTGACCAGAGAAGAGGTGTGCCTGACCAAAGAAGAGGTGTGTTTGACCAGGGAAAAGGTGTGTTTGACCAGAGAAGAGGTGTGTTTGACCAGAGAAGAGGCGTGCCTGACCAAAGAAGAGGCGTGCCTGACCAGAGAAGAGGAGTGCCTGACCAGAGAAGAGGTGTGCCTGACCAAAGAAGAGGTGTGTTTGACCAGGGAAGAGGAATGCCTGACCAAAGATGTGGCGTGTTTGACCAGGGAAGAGTCGTGTCTGACCAGAGAAGAGGTGTGTTTGACCAGGGAACAGGCGTGCCTGACCAAAGAAGAGGCGTGTTTGACCAGGGAAGAGGCGTGCCTGACCAAAGAAGAGGCGTGCCTGACCAGAGAAGAGGAGTGCCTGACCAGAGAAGAGGTGTGCCTGACCAAAGAAGAGGAGTGTTTGACCAGGGAAAAGGGGTGTTTGACCAGAGAAGAGGTGTGCCTGACCAAAGAAGAGGCGTGCCTGACCAGAGAAGAGGAGTGCCTGACCAGAGAAGAGGAGTGCCTGACCAGAGAAGAGGAGTGCCTGACCAGGGAAGAGGAATGCCTGACCAAAGAAGATGTGTGTTTGACCAGGGAAGAGGAATGCCTGACCAAAGATGTGGCGTGTTTGACCAGGGAAGAGTCGTGTCTGACCAGAGAAGAGGTGTGTTTGACCAGGGAACAGGCGTGCCTGACCAAAGAAGAGGTGTGTTTGACCAGGGAAGAGGCGTGCCTGACCAGAGAAGAGGCATGTTTGACCAGGGAAGAGGCGTGCCTGACCAAAGAAGAGGCGTGTTTGACCAGGTCTGTTAGATAACAGAGTGCACTGGGCAGTGTGGTCAAGTTCTGTTGCCAGTTGGACTGTGCGGCACTATGAAGGGCCTGTTGGGTTGGGTTTAGGCTCGTGCTGAAGGCATCAACATGACATCATTCTGAGATCATTCAGAATTAATTGACAGGTGCATTTGACCTGCACCTGACCTCCTTCTGATCTGTATTGAAGTGCTTGAAGCAGGTTTTGCATTCACATAGAAATGTATGGGGAATGTAAACCCCTGTGAGAGAGGGAAAGCCCCATGACACAGGCCCCTAACACTTCTGTTACAGGAAAGTGGTGGTGAGACTATGAAAATGGAGATTGTTGGTACAACGTGTGTCTGTCTGGATATCTATATCTGTGACTCCAGTTGGACTTATCAAGGTATCATTCGGCGGTGCCACAGGACACCATGGTCCATGTGCCATGTTGCAGATGCACAACAAGCGCCCTGGTGGGCAGGAACTGGCGGCAACGAGCAACGACAGTCGAAAACGATCATCGATTTGACCCCATTAACTATCAGAAGATCCAACGGACATTCCGAAGACAATTTGTTGTGAGAGACATTCTACTGTTGTCTGGCCGGCTTTAGTCAAGTGTTTGCTGTCGCCTTGCTGGCTTTCCATTACCCACAACAGCTTTTCTTAAACGTACGGAGAGCTACACAGGAATTATTCAGGAGCTTAATCCTAATCCAGATCCCGTCTTTGATGCTCTTTGTACTTGGGTGTGTATGTTATGTTCCTTCTGGTTGTTCCTATGACACCCGATCCGACCAAGAGAATTCCGTATGCTCATACACTTGCACTAAAACCTATACGTTCATGGCTCCCAACTGTCCTTCTGTGGAACCAACTCTCTCTTCCACCCTCAACAGTCCCTCTTTTTGCACTATAACATTTACATACATACCAACATTATGGTCCCAGAATCTGGGACATGGACCCCACTGACAGCCTTTTCTCCACCTACTTTCCAGGTAGGTGTGCCCAAATCACGCCCACTTAATGGGTTTGACTTTCTAAGACCACGTCTCTAAATTTGTGGTACCAGCCATCATGCCCACTTAAAAGGTTGGTTCTGCCCAGACCCAACCTCTAAATATGTGCTACCGCCCATTATGCCTACTTTACAGGTCGGTACCGCCCAACCCCTGCTCCTAAATACATGGGACCACCCATCACGCCCACATTACAGGCTGGTCCTGCCCAGCCCCTGCCTCTAAATATGTGGGACCACCCATCACGCCCCCTTTACATGTTGGTCCTGCCCAGCCCCTGCCTCTATATATGTGGGACCACCCATCACGCCCCTTCACAAGTTGATCCTGCCCAGCCCCTACCTCTAAGTACGTTTGTCATCCATCATGTCCACTTTACAAGTTGGTCCTGCCCAGCCCCTGCCTCTAAATATGCGGGACCACCCATCACGCCCTGGTCACAAGTTGATCCTGCCCAGCCCCTGCCTCTAAGTACTTGGTATCACCCATCATGTCCACTTTACAGGTTGGTTCTGCCCAGCCCCTGCCTCTACAAATGAAGGACCTCCCCCCATCATGCCCCCTTTACAGGTTGGCCCTGCCTCTATACGTGGGACCACCCATCACGTCCACTTTACAGGTCCTTGCGGGCCGCTGCCTCTAAACATAATGTAACCCCCCCCCCCCCCATCATGCCTACTTCACAGCTTGGTCTATTTTTATCTTTTTTCCATCCTTCTGCCCATCTCAGTGCCCATTCCCCACAGGGAGCTGCAGGGTGGCAGTGCCCTCCACTAGACCTTGGGAGTCCATGTGTCATGGCCACATCTAAAAGTTGGTCTCCTTGGATGAGATGATCACATGCAGACTTGGGATACACGTGGACTTGGGAAGTCTCCGTTAGGTAAAGTTTTCTATCGGAAACAAAATCTTTAGCTTTGAGATCTATTGGGCTCAGGTGAGAGGAGAGAATCCCAATCAGATGTAGCTAGATAAGGGCCCCTCATACCATTCCCCTAGGAGCCCCTGTGGATGTTGAGACATAGAATCTGTTTCTCCTGATACTGGTAACTGTTTGAATATATTCCACATTTCCTGAGGAAGCAGATGTCCCAGTCTGCGAAAACGCGTTGAAGTGTCCTTGTTCCCTATTTATCAGATAAGATTGACCCATGATGGAACAAGGGTGTTTGCACCAAACAGAATGTAACAATAATAGTAATAGGTTATCAATGGTTTGATGTGGACGCCATCTCTGTATATTGACTGCGCAGAACTTGTGAATAAAATACTATGTTATTATATACTCTACATGTGACACCTGAAAGGTTCCAATAATTCACCTCCATTCTATTTGTATGTGATGGAACTAATTGCTAACACTCGTCTCAGCCCGAGCTCAGCGAATGTTCCCAGCGAGGACGTTTCCTCTCCAGGAGGGAGAAGGAGGGTCATGTGACTTGCAGACGCAGCCACATCGCTGTGCTTGGCTTGAGGTTAATGCGGTGAGGTGGGTAAGTGGGCAAATTACATAACCAAAACCACCACCGGTCCGGAGGATATAATTAACGTCTCAGGTGGATGGAGCAGCTGTTACAGCCGGAGGAACTTTCCTCACTTGTACAGGCAGCTGATATGTCAAACAAAAACGCAGTTTTTGGCCGATTCTGGGATTTGGCTGCAGAACGGTGTGAAAGCGTAGAGTGAAGAACAGAGCAATGCTCTGCAGATCCCTGGAGGGATCAGGGGGGATAGTCTGCAGAATAGAGCAATATGTGTCAGGAGGAAGGTGGGAGAGAGCAAAGACTTCTCAAGAGGGGACAATAGTATCAAAATAACAAATCAATACGTGTCTGTAAGGACAATGGGGGTCAACTTACCACATACAGGGGGATCAAGTGCGGCCGCTGACATCACCAATATTGTATATTACATTATATTGTATTAGGTTACATTTTATTACATTATGTTATGTTTTTTATGTTATATTATGTTATGTTTTATTATACAGTATATTAAATTTTTTATTAAATTATATTTTGTTATGTTATATAATATTTTATTATGTTATGTTTTATTATACAGTACATTATATTATATTCTATTATGTCATATTATGTTATATAATGTTACGTTGAACTCGATGGACTATAGAACTATATTATGTTATATTATGTTATTTTATATTTTATATGATTGTATACTATATTATCTTACGGACACCTGACCATCACATACTTGTATGAACTTGTTGCACTTTCCGTTCCAAAATTAAGACCGTTAATATGGAGTCACTCAAAAAATGGTGACCACCCAGAACACCAGCATCATCGGGACTGAGGTCCAAGAATCCGGCAAAACCGGGACAGTTGGCATCTATGGATATCAAGTTTGGATGGAGTGGAGAAGGATTGGAACCAACGCCAGATTTTTACTGCTCTCCGGGGGGG
>NW_017308415.1:18607-20200 GCF_000935625.1 Nanorana parkeri | reverse complement strand
CGGGGGGGCGGGGGAGGGGGGCAGTTTCCCAGCACACTCAGCACAGCCAGCATGCAAAAAAAAAACCTGTCTAACCGCTAAGGTTAAAAACAGAGTTTTGGATACACGTCTTCTGCAGAATATGTGAAAGCCGCACAGCAGCGCCAAGGCACCTCTCTGTTGTGCGGTCCCAACTCTAACCTATAAGTGTGCTGGGCAGGGGCGTCCCGAGGCTGGGTGACACCCGGAGCGGTAACCGAGTGTCACCCCGCCGAGACGTCACTGCGCATGCGCGGTCACATCATCATCTTGGTGACGGACGCCGGCAGAGAGAGGAGGGGACAGTCACCCGGCGGGATAAGGTATGCCGCCGGGTCCCCTCCTCTCTCCTGATACTGTCGGGCGTTCGGTCCATGACCGGGCGCCCGACTTTTCAGAGGGGGTGACACCAAAATGACTGTGAGTGTCAACCGGGTGAGTGTCAACCGCACCCCCCGCACCCCCCTTGTGACGCCACTGGTGCTTTTTGCTCTTGTACTGTTTAAAGCCCTTCCACGTGCACCTTGCTTGAAAGACGGTTATGAGTTGACGAGTGCGTTTGCCATTTGTTTTGCTTGTCAGTTAGAGAGATTTCCCCTCACTTCCTGTCCTGCTGATAACATTTTACCATTTGGGGGATTAGGAACAGACAGAAAAAAAAATTCTAGCCCTCCCCTACTCCACCAAAGGAAAAGTATTTTTATTTCTGTCTGCGTTGCTGTTGAAGATCTCCTCTCACTTCCTTGTTGGAAAACCATCTCCGGGACAGGAAGTGAAGGGAAATCTCTATGACAGAGATCCAGATCACAGTAAAAACCCAACAGGATAGCCAACCCCTCCTCACCCTATGCAAAACCAAGAAGAAAGTTTGGCTGGTTGGCTGGACATACACTTTTCAGTGTTATAAGAGGAACATGAGAAAAGTATATGGGGGGGCGGGGTCACTGCTGTCCTTCAGAAAATACTACGTCCCTGGCTGGCATGCTAAGCAACTGGCTTCAGCAAAGTCAGAGAAAAAGTCTTTGTCTGCATTCTGGTTGCAGGTCGTTGGCTCAAAGTATTGAACTAAGTCGGCATAGAATATAAGTATGTCTCTATCAGGAGTCCTAGATGGGACGGAGCAACGCTCAAAGAATGGAGCGACGTTCTGCAGATCCCTAGAGGCGTCAGTGCTGGAATAATCTGCAGAATTCAGCAAAATCTGGCACGGAGCGGATCCGCGTTCTGCTGAAAGGTCATCGCTGTCGTAATATAATAACCGCCGTCACAAGCTGTGAAATGCGTTCCTCTAAGTGACAACGTTATGTCATCCGTATGTGCCGATCCTCTTAGCAAAACAGAATTTTCCGTACCCCCCGTTGCTGAGAGGGTTAATCGGAGTGTTTTCAGGAACAATAAGCCCCCATGTGGTTCACTTTATTCTTGCAGAGAGAGACGTCCCCCCCCCTCCTCTCCATGCCTTTGCTATGGGGGGCTTTGCTTAAGTTCCGAGCTATTAATGACCTCTGGAGAGGTGGGGGCTGTTTGCTTAGCACAGCCTAAGCTGGATTCAATATACTCTGAGCAAACACGGCC
>NW_017308415.1:15311-18538 GCF_000935625.1 Nanorana parkeri | reverse complement strand
CCACAGCCAAGAAAAATGTTTCCACATACATGACTTTGTCCATTATCCTTCCAGAACCTGCGTCACTCACACATCGCACACACATATATCAATAGCAGAACAGCCGGTGGTGGGGTTGAACAAGCTTTTACAATCGGGGTCCAGGGGAGCAGATACATTCTTTTGGGCCCCCAATAAAAATTCAGAGCCGCAATATGTTGTTATGAAAAGGAATATTTGTATTAAGTACGTGAGCGCGTCTAAACCCGAAAACAAAGATGTAATATATTGCATCGTGCCGGTCCTATCAATGGTCTAGAACAGAACTTTCCAAACGCAGGGCCAGCTCTCTGTCCTTCAGAACTTAGGAGCAAGGCTGAATTGTGGCCACTTGGGAGTAAACAACGGCCCAGGCGTGGTGAGCGGTAGGAGTAAATAATTACCTAATGCCTGTGGTTTGTTGGTAGGAATAATGCTCCATCATTGGTACCTGTAGGAGGAGAAGTGCATCATTATTCATTGGAATCAATAGGGCCCTATTGTTGGCGTCAGTGAAGGAATAGTGCCCCATCATTGGTGTCAGTGAGAAGAATAATGCCCCATCATTGGTGTCAGTGGAAAAAATTGTCTCAGTATTGGTGTCAGTGGAATGAATATTGCACCATCATTGGTGTCAGTGGGAGGAATTGTGCCCCATCGTTGGTGTCAGTGGGAGGAATAGTGCCCCATCGTTGGTGTCAGTGGGAGGAATGGTGCCCCAATCGTTGGTGTCAGTGGGAGGAATAGTCCTCATCAATGGTGTCAAGGTGTCAGTGGGAGGAATGGTGCCCCATCGTTGGTGTCAGTGAGAGGAAAGGTCCCCCACTGTTGGTGTCAGTGGGAGGAATTGTGCCCCACCATTGGTGTCAGTGGGAGGAATAGTGCCCCATCGTTGGTGTCAGTGGGAGGAATAGTGCCCCATCGTTGGCCTCAGTGGAAGGAATGGTGCCCCATCATTGGTGAAGTCGAAGGAATAATTCTCATTGTTGGCGTCAGTGGAAGGAATAGTCCTCACCATTGGTGTTGGTGGAAGGAATAGTTCATCCATCGTTGGTGTTAGTGGAAGGAATAGTCCTCATCAATCGTGTCAGTGGAAGGAATAGTGCCTCAAGGGCTGGTTAAAGACAAGCAAAGACATGCATCTAGCCCTCGGGCTACAGTTTGGAGACCACTGATCTAGAGCTGGAGACCAAATACGAGGTTTTCCCAGTGTAACTGAATGCATTTTATGTAATTTAAGATACTGTTGTCTACCATGATGTCTTCAGACTCGCCGCACTCCTACAAACTGGTTCTCTGCACCAAAGCCAGTCCACCTCATTGTACAGAAGGCCGATCACTTCTTCCTGTTACCGGGTAACACCAGATCAATAAAGTGACGCTAAACTCCGGAGTTAAATCTTACAAATCCATTCAAGAACCTTAACTATGAACAACAATGTATCTTATTTGTGTATCACTCGGCTGCAGATCCTCCAATCATCTCTGACACTGTCCTTCCTTCTGGAGGGGGGCTACTTGTGTTCCCCATGGTCCCTGTGTGTGTTGTAGAGTAGTCACCGCTCCAAGCTCGCTCCTATTTGATAATATTTGATAGTTACATCTACTTCCTGTATCGAAGGGCCACACAATGGTTGTGCTTTGCTGCTCCATCTCACAATACAAGTCTGTAGTGGGGTGATTTATAAACCGTTGGCATAGCATAGTGGCTATGCAAATGAGATTTGCTGTGCATTACGGCCACCAGATGGAGCCAAGGAGCACGGGAAGTCTTCGGTCTATTCGTGCACATTGACAGGTCCACTTCAACATTTAGCATTCAAAGGGCCATTTTTCTTTAAAGGGGCCCTATGCCCACAGCTGCAACACTTTTGATGAGATGCCCTGGGAGGGGAGAGGGGGTGGGGGGTCGACCTGTGGAATGAGCCGCCTGGCCTGCTTGGCATGAATCAGAGCCATGTGTGCCAGGTGCCCAATCGCTGCCCCAGCGCTCCATCGCCGAGCCTCCGATCGGCCGGTCACATCTGGTGCCACTTTTACCTCGGCTGACCCAGCGATAACCCGATCTGTTTGCATTGCGTTGTTGTCGCTCCGCGTTTTCTCTCCTCTCTGTTTGTTTAAAGAAGTCTCGCTGCTGTTAGATCCTTCGATGATTCTGTTTACGCAGCGGGGTCAGGTTTATCCAGGGTGTAATGGGAGCACAAACAACTCACTGCGCCAACGCCACTTTAAAGCCTGACTCCTAACCAATTGTCAAAGCGTCGACATTTCAAGCTGCGTGACCCCGGAGGCGAGATTTCCCTCATTTCCTGTCCCTGTGACACCCATATAAGTTATGTAGGGACGGGTGGTCACCAGGGACAGACAGCAATAGAGACATTGTCAGAAGTAGCAACAACATCGTGACTGTGCTGCACATAGCCAGAGCAGAGCCGTGGGCGGGACCTAGCAGACCCCACCCACTACAGGCTGTTGCTGAAAACTACAGGAGGGGGCGGAGACAAGACCAGTCACCCTGCACAAGGAGAGAGAACAGCAGTGAGCGGTCTTTATTACAGGAGGGGCGGAGAAAAGACCAGTCACCCTGCACAAGGAGAAGGCAAAATATAGGCATATTAAACTTCAGTTTGAAGACTGAATGGGCTTGTTCACGTCCTCACTGTTGGGCTGTGTTGCTCAGTGCAGTCTCAGCACAGTTCCTGGGTTTGCACACCTCATGTGCCCATTATGAGGGGTTCCCACCATCCCTGTGCTGAGTTCCCGGGTCTGTACACCCGCTGTGCCCATTATGAGGAGCTCCCCCCATCCCTGTGCTGAGTTCCCGGGTCTGTACACCTGCTGTGCCCATTATGAGGGGCTCCCCCCATCCCTGTGCTGAGTTCCCGGGTCTGTACACTCACTGTGCCCATTATGAGGGGCTCCACTTGTTATTGGAATGTCACTTTTGGACGGACTGACCCTTTAAGCCCTCTGCCATGGAAGTTCTCCGCCATGGAATGCCTGAAGTCAAGCTCTCTGCTAAATTCCCTTATTTTGCGTTCCTGGGTAAGAGGAGGGGCCTCCTTTAATATATAGGGAGGGGAAATTTCTGGAGTGTCGTAATTAAAGAGTCCATTATCCTTTTCATGGCTTAGCACCTCGTCCAGCCAGTGAATTGGCTGTGACAGAGGATATCGCTCTCCCAGTCCCCGCACCTCTCCCTCGCTCTC
>NW_017308415.1:10856-15268 GCF_000935625.1 Nanorana parkeri | reverse complement strand
CCTCCTCATCATTGTCCGCAGATTTAGACAGATAATGAGAAGGGTGCGATGAATGGCCGGCCGGCACCCTGCCGCAGGGCCCAAAGTGCTCCATTTAACCAGCTGAATGGCAGGAACTAACACCACTCTGAGGAGAATCAAACAGATGTCCGACGCCTGAGAGCTTTTCTGCCGTAACTGAGGAACAAAACGCTCTCTCACGCCACATAATGCCGCGCCATAGCCCGTGGACTCCGTGTGATTAAAGGGGAACAGCCAAAATGGTTTGTATGGGCAAGTGGGCCTCGAGCACCGGCTGGAGGGGCTCCGGTGAAAGCATAGTTACAGCCACAATATACACTACATAGCCCAAAGGCTGTAAACACCTGACCCCCTTGACCTTGTTAGACGTCCCATTCGAAAACCATGGGTTGTAAAGTGGAGTTGTCACCCTTTTGGGGGCTTGAAGAGCCTCTACTCTTCTGGGAAGACTTTCAACAAGATGATCGTTTGTGGAAATTTGAGCCCATTCAGCCAAAAGAGCATCTGAGAGGTCAAGTACGGATGTTGGATGAGAAGACCTGGCTCACAGCTGGCTTTCCAATTCATCCCAAAAGGGTTGAGGTCGGGGCTCTGTGCAGACCACTTGAGTTCCTTCACACTAAACTGGTCAAACCATCTCTTTATGGAGTTGGCTTTGTACACAGGGACACAATCATACTGGGACAAATAAGGACCTTCTCCAATTAAGAGGACCCTTCACTGGAAACCAGAAGTCAATCTTTTGGAGGGAGGTCCACATACTGTTGGCCATATCATGTAGCTTTGAAGAGTTAGAGAGGACTCTCTACCTCTTGAGTGGTGGACTCTCTACCTCTTGAGTGGTGGACTCTCTACCTCTTGAGTGGTGGACTCTCTACCTCTTGAGTGGTGGACTCTCTAACTCTTGAGTGGTGGACTCTCTAACTCTTGAGTGGTGGACTCTCTAACTCTTGAGTGGTGGACTCTCTACCTCTTGAGTGGTGGAATCTCTAACTCTTGAGTAGTGGACTCTCTAACTCTTGAGTGGTGGACTCTCTAACTCTTGAGTGGTGGACTCTCTAACTCTTGAGTGGTGGACTCTCTAACTCTTGAGTGGTGGACTCTCTACCTCTTGAGTGGTGGACTCTCTACCTCTTAAGTGGTGGACTCTCTAACTCTTGAGTGGTGGACTCTCTACCTCTTGAGTGGTGGACTCTCTAACTCTTGAGTGGTGCAGACCACTTGAGTTCTTTCACACCAAACTGGTCAATCCATGTCTTTATGGAATTGGCTTTGTACAGAGGGGCACAGTCATACTGGGGCAGATAAGGACCTTCTCCAATTAACAGGGCAGTTCACTGGAAACCAGAAGTCAATCCTGTTGGAGGAAGGGGGGCACATACTGTTGGCCATATAATGTAGCTTTCAAGAGTTAGAGAAGACTATAACCCTTGAGTGGTGCAGACCACTTGAGTTCTTTAACATCAAACTGGTCAGTCCATGTCTATATGGCTTTAAGGGGTTGCCTTTGTACACAGGGGCACAGTCATACTGGAACAGAAAAAGTTCTTCTCCAAACAAGGTTGGAAGTGCACAACTGTCTACAATGTTTTTGTAGGTTGTAGCATTACCAGGAGCCTCCACTGGAATCCCAAACTCAGACTTTTGGAGGGGGATCCATATAGTGTGTCTTTCAGGAGTTAGAGAGGACAGAGAAATGATCTGCAGAGAGTAAGAGAGATCAGGACTATGTGCAGACCACTCGAGTTCCTTCACACTAAACTGGTCAAACAGGGGCACAGCCATACTGGGGCAGGTAAAGACCTTCTCCAAATAACAGGACCCTTCACTGGAAACCAGAGCTCAATCTTTTGGAGGGGGCCCCACATACTGTTGGCCATATAGTGTAGCTTTCAGGAGCTAGAGAGAACAGAGCAATAATCTGCAGAGCACAAGAGAGGTCAGGAGTATGTGCAGACCACTCAAATTCCTTCACACTAAACTGGTCAGTCCATGTCTTTATTGGAGTTCTTATTAAAGCGCCTCTCCACCTAGCATGCCTGGCTTTATTTTCCTAAGGGACAGTAAAGGGTGTAGAGAGGAGGCCATAGTGGAGAAGCAGAGATGAGGCCTTAGTTGAGGAGCAAAGCAGAGGCCATAGTGGAGGAGCAGAGAAGACGCTATGGTGGAGGAGCAGAGAAGAGGTCATAATGGAGGAGCAGAGGCCATAGTGGAGGAGCAGAAAAGAGGCCATAATGGAGGAGCAGAGGCCATAGTGGAGGAGCAGAGAAGAGGCTATAGTGGAGAAGCAGAGAAGAGGCCACAGTGAAGGAGCAGAGAAGAGACCATAGTGGAGGAGCAGAGAAGAGGCCATAGTGGAGGAGCAGAGAAGAGACCATAGTGGAGGAGCAGAGAAGAGACCATAGTGGAGGAGCAGAGAAGAGGCTATAGTGGAGTAGCAGAGCAGAGGCCTCAGTGGAGGAGCAGAGCAGTGGCCATAGTAGAGGAGCAGAGAAGAGGCCATAGTGCATGGGGGAGGAGCAGAGAATAGGCCATAGTGGAGGAGCAGAGCAGAGGCCATAGTGGAGGAGCAGAGCGGAGGCCATAGTGGAGGAGCAGAGAAGAGGCCATAGTGGAGGAGCAAAGAAAAAGACATAGTGGAGGAGCAGAGAAAAAACCAGAGTGGAGGAGCAGAGGCCATAGTGGAGGAGCAGAGCGGAGGCCATGGGAGACCCAGGATTTGATCACATAGAGTCGCCCAGACATAAAAGGATCTGGTTGACAAGAGCTGAAATAGAGCAAACACGACCCCTGAATCCCAAACTCAGACTTTTGGAGGGGGATCCATATAGTGTGTCTTTCAGGAGTTAGAGAGGACAGAGAAATGATCTGCAGAGAGTAAGAGAGATCAGGACTATGTGCAGACCACTCGAGTTCCTTCACACTAAACTGGTCAAACAGGGGCACAGCCATACTGGGGCAGGTAAAGACCTTCTCCAAATAACAGGACCCTTCACTGGAAACCAGAGCTCAATCTTTTGGAGGGGGCCCCACATACTGTTGGCCATATAGTGTAGCTTTCAGGAGCTAGAGAGAACAGAGCAATAATCTGCAGAGCACAAGAGAGGTCAGGAGTATGTGCAGACCACTCAAATTCCTTCACACTAAACTGGTCAGTCCATGTCTTTATTGGAGTTCTTATTAAAGCGCCTCTCCACCTAGCATGCCTGGCTTTATTTTCCTAAGGGACAGTAAAGGGTGTAGAGAGGAGGCCATAGTGGAGAAGCAGAGATGAGGCCTTAGTTGAGGAGCAAAGCAGAGGCCATAGTGGAGGAGCAGAGAAGAGGCTATAGTGGAGTAGCAGAGCAGAGGCCTCAGTGGAGGAGCAGAGCAGTGGCCATAGTAGAGGAGCAGAGAAGAGGCCATAGTGCATGGTGGAGGAGCAGATAAGAGGCCATAGTGGAGGAGCAGAGCAGAGGCCATAGTGGAGCAGCAGAGCGGAGGCCATAGTGGAGGAGCAGAGAAGAGGCCATATTAAAGGAACAGAGAAGAGGCCATAATGGATAACCAGAACAGAGGCCATAGTGGAGAAGCAGAGAAGAGGCCATAGTGGAGGAGCAGAGAAGAGGCCATAGTGGAGGAGCAGAGAAGAGGCCATAGTGGAGGAGCAGAGAAGAGGCCATAGTGGAGGAGCAGAGCAGAGGCCATAGTGGAGGAGCAGAGCGGAGGCCATAGTGGAGGAGCAGAGAAGAGGCCATAGTGGAGGAGCAAAGAAAAAGACATAGTGGAGGAGCAGAGAAAAAACCATAGTGGAGGAGCAGAGGCCATAGTGGAGGAGCAGAGCGGAGGCCATGGGAGACCCAGGATTTGATCACATAGAGTCGCCCAGACATAAAAGGATCTGGTTGACAAGAGCTGAAATAGAGCAAACACGACCCCCCCCCCCTTCCCCCACGTAGGGCATCGCCCGCTTCTGGCCCGGAGACAACTCTACCAAACATCCATTAGAAGAGGTTTATTCCATGGGATTGATGGAGGACCCGTCAGGAGGACTGGAGGCCAGAATGTTCCGCCATCACCGTCTGTACCAACACTTGTCTCCGCTGTATATAAAGCCGACACCGGATGATGCGCAGACACACCCGCTCTCCACACACAAGAAATGAAAAAAGAAGTGAAATATATGATTGGGTAACCATGGTAACGGAAGGGTAATGTGTCACCGGGGCCCATATATAAACCTCCGGTATCCAGGATGGAACATCAGGTGATGTACAATGTATCAACTTGTATCACTGGGAAGGAGGTCACACTGCCCCCGCTGGCCACTAGTGGGACGGCAGCGCACTGGCATTGAAGGGGCGCAGCCTATGCTGATTGCTTTTTTTTTGACGAGGGGGCGTGGCGGTTAT
>NW_017308415.1:1627-10805 GCF_000935625.1 Nanorana parkeri | reverse complement strand
GGATGGCTAAAAATAAAACAAAATAAAGAGGAGAAAAAAAGGTAAAATTTAGATCTGGAAAAATAAACTTCTGTCCGCTTGTTGATCTTCAACACGATAAAGAAAAACAAATCGCTTTCTCCGCGGCGGATCTCCTCGCCGCGGACGATGTTTGTATTGCGCGCCACGGCAGCGCAGGTGACGGTATAGGGACGCGGCGGGCGCATCTATCGAGACGATCGTTTTATTGATCATTCATTGTGATTAAAATGAATGATAAAACACACTTCCTGCGTTCTATCGATTCTTCAAGTGGCAGAACTTTATTGATCGTTTCTGATCATTCTGAACGATATTTCGATTTGAATAAAAAAATTAAAAAAAACCCCACAAATCCTGCAACCTATTAATTCTTCAACGGCGGTGACATTTTATTGATCGTTTCTGATCATCCTGATTGATATTTATATTGCGCGGTGCAGCAACGCAGGTGACAGTACAGCGACACGGTCGTGGTGGCCGCACCTATCGATACCGTACTTTTATTAATCGTTCAATGTGATTAAAATGAATTACAAAACACAGATCCTGTATTCTATTGATTCTTTGATGGCGGCGTAATCGATCGGCCGTGACGGAACTTCATTGATTGTTTCTGATCGGTCCGATCGATATTTATATTGCGCGGTGCAGCAACGCAGGTACCGATACGATTGTTTTATTGATCATTCAATGTGATTAAAATGATTGAAAAGAATTTTAAAATACCAGATCCTGCCTTCTATCGCTTCTTCTATGGAGGTGAAGCGATCGGCCGCGGTAGAACTTTATTGATCGTTTCTGATGATTTTGAACGATATTTATCTGAACGATATAGGGACACGGATGTGGTGGGCGCTCCTATCAATATGATCGTTTTATTGATCATTCAGTGTGATTAAAATGATTGAAATGAACAAAAAAAAAAGGCTAAAGGCTGCAAATCGATCGGCCGCGGCGGAACTTTATTGATCGTTTTTAATCATTCTGAACGGAATAGCGACACGTATGTGTTGGCCGCACCTATTGATATGATCGTTTTATTGATCAATCAATGTGAATAAAATGATTACACTGAATTATAAAAATCACAGATCCTCCATTTTATTGATTCTTCGATGTCGGCGGAATTTTATTGATCGTTTCTGATCATTTTTAAAGCTATTTATATTGCGCAGTGCAGCAACGCAGCTGACAGTATAGCGACATGAATATGGTGGGTGTTCCTATCGATATGATCGTTTTATTGATCATTCATTGTGATTCAAATGATTACATTGAATGGAAAAAAATCTTGCATTGTATTGATTCTTCGATGGCGGCAAGTCGATCAGGCGCAGTGGAACTTTATTGATCGTTTCTGACGATTCTAAACCATATTTATAGGGACGCGGTTGTGGTGGCCGCACCTATCGATATGATCGCTTTATTGATCATTCAATGAATAAAAAACCCACAGATCCTGCGTCCTAATGATTCTTTGATGGCGGCGAGTCGATCGGCCGTGACCGAACTTCATTGATCGTTTCTGATCATTCTGAACGATATTTATCTGAACGGTACAGCGACATGAACACGGTGGGCTCACCTGTTGATGCGATCGTTTTATTGATCATTTAATGTGATTAAAATGATTGAATTTAATTTTTTTTTTTAAAAACAGATCTTCCATTGTATTGATTCTTCGATGGCGGCGAGTCGATCGGCCACGGGGGAACTTTATTGATCGTTTCTGATCATTCTGAACGATATTTATCTGTACCGTGTAGCGACACGGATGTGGTGGCCTCACCTATTGATAATTTTATTGATCATTCAACGTGATTAAAATGAATTAAAAAAAACCCCCCACAGATCCTGCGTTCTATTGATTCTTCGATTGCGGCAAATCAATCGGCCGTGGTGGAATTTTATTGATCATTTCTGGTCATTCTGAATGATATTTATATTGCGCGTGACGGTATAGCTAATTGGACGTGGTGACCGTCGCCATTCTTTCGATTCTTCGATGGTGGCAAATTCATTGGCCGTTGCAGAACTTTATTGATCGTTTCTGATCATTCTGAATGATATTTATCTGAACAGTATAGCGACACGTACACGGTGGTATCGAGACGATCATTTTATTGATCAGTCAATGTGATTAAAACTAATTAAAAAACCCCATAGATCCTGCGTTCTATTGATTCTTCGATTGCGGCAAATCAATCGGCCGTGGTGGAATTTTATTGATCGTTTCTAATCATTCTGAATGATATTTATATTGCGTGTGACGGTATAGCTAATCAGACGGGAATCTATTGATTCTTTGATGGCGGCAAGTCAATTGGCTGTCACAGAATTTTATTGATTGTTTCCGATCATTCTGAATAATATTTATCCGAACGGTATGGGGACACGGACGCGGCGGCCGCACCTATCGATACAATTGTTTTATTGATCAATCAATGTGATTGAAATATTATTTGAATAATAATAATAAAAAAAGTACAGATCCTGTATTCTATTGATCCTTCGATGACGGCAAAGCGATCGGCCGCGGCGTTTCTAATCATTCTGGACGGTATTTATATTTTGTGCCGGAGACATGAAGTGGCTGCAAAGCAGCTGCAGGAGATCGGCAACCCTGAAAGGCCAAACGTGTTTATTTTAGTTAAAATAACAATGAAATTGTGTGATTCGCACCCTGGGTTTACATCTACTTTATATGCAGTTAGACCTCGCCCCTCACCCCTTCCTTGTAGTATTAAACAGGCAGTACAGCTGCACACTGTTTAGACATGGCCTTGCAGCGCCGGTGTCCTTTGACATCTGGTCAGCCGTCAATCAAGGACAAAACATCAAACGGCGGAGAGCTGAATGGATTTGTAAATTGTTTTCACTGGCTGTGACGCTACACAAAGGCCTCGGCCCATCGCCCACTTCATCTCATTTACACCACCGCAGCTCATCCTGGACCCCCATTAACATAGCAATCACATCAGGGAGTTCACTTTGTCTTGTGAGTTCATCAAATGCATCCCGGGGGTGGGGGGGACCCTGCCGGCCTGACCCCCTCCATCCCATCCCCCGGGGTCTGCTCCAACTGCTAGATATTCAGGGCTGGGCGCATTGATAGGACAGGACTACAGAACACCTCCCCCTGTGCTCCCCCTCTGGATATCAGGGCTTATGTATATAAATGACTGGACTCTTGTACGTCCGCCGCACTAGGAATGGTGCCGGCTGCCAGGGAACGGGAGATTCGCGGTAATTCAATTTGAAACATTTTCTACTTAAAAGTTTGACACCAAAAAGATACAAACTATTACTATTTAGAAAAGCTTCTTCCGTGCACCTCTCTGAATTAGCTTCACTTTGTTACAAATCCGTGACTTTCCCTGACTTTGTGGCTAAGCCCCACCCAACCTCGTCCCATGGCTCAATGAAATAGTAAGGATAGTCGCCTTGGACAGTCGAGGGGGACGCCCCATCTAACTCCCATCCCCTGGCCCAATGACACAGTAAGAGTACTTTCCTTGGAGGGTGTGGGACGGGGCACCCCATCCAAGCCCAGCCCAACCCCCATCCCTTTGCCCAATGAGACAGTAAGGGTGCTCGCCTTGGACAGGCAAAACAGGGCACCCCATCCAAGCCTGGCCCAGCCCCCCACCCCTGGCCCAATGTGACATAAAGGGTATTTGCTTTGGATGGAGCGGGATGGGGCACCCCATCCAAGTCTGACCCAACCTCTATCCCCTGGCCCAATGTGACAGTAATGGTATTTTCCTTAGATGGTGAAGGACAGGGCACCCCAATCAAAGCCCGACCCAACCTTCATCCTGTGGCCCAATGAGACAGTAAGGGTACTCGCCTTGGAAAGTGAGGGACAGGGCACCCCATCCAAGCCCGACCCAACCTCAATCCCTTAGCCCAATGTGACAGTAAGAGGACTCACCTTGGACAGTGAGGGATGGGGTACCCCATCCAAGCCCGACCCAACTCCCATCCCCTGGCCCAATGTGACAGTAATGGTATTTGCCTTGGATGGTGAAGGACAGGGCACCCCAATCAAAGCCCAACCCAACCTTCATCCTGTGGCCCAATGAGACAGTAAGAGTATTCGCCTTGGACGGGGTGGTGATAGCTGGTCACGCTTAGCCATGAAGTTGGGAACCTCAGATCTCAAGTGTGAAACTAGATCAGAGAGGAGCACAGAAAAGGCTTCTCCTAATCGGTTGACTGTTATATGATGGCGGTGCCCAAGGCCGGCCTTGCCATGGAAAAAAAACAATCCAATGTATGGGCAACTATGTAACAATGGCATGGAAGTCATGCGGTTGTCTGTCGGCCAATCGATGAAAGGAGGTCGGTGACGGGGGAGCGATGTACCTTCTGAATGAGAACGCTAGAGGCCAGAGGGCCCCATTACCCTTCGACTCCAGCACACAATCCACCGTGAGCGGCAGACTTGATTTGCGCAACTCTTAGGGAACTTTGTTACGATTCGCAGTTTCGCACCGCCGCCAAAAAACTGAAAAGCGAAATCAAGTTTAACGAAATTCCCGATTTTTTCCGGTTAAGACTCCCGCGTGGCCTTGTTTTTGTACATTTCTGAGAACCGCGGGCGTTTTCTCCCTGGAATGCGCGTGAAATCGGCGCTATTAATGATACGCCGCGGCTGATGTGGGAATGCCGTGCCGTTGTTTGTCCTGATAGCCGAGGAGGGCTCTGTGTTCTGGAACGCTGAGATTGGCGCGGCATTAATGGGAATAGGTGAAGTGAATGGAGGGGCTTATCTCCTCCCCCCCAACCCCCGGGCCCCGGAGGGGGCTCCTTTCTTCTTAATTCGATCTTATTTCCTGTCACGCTGGCCCTATAATCAATTACTGGCTGAATTGGGGCCGGAGCCGGGATGGGGGCGAGGGGAAAGGCGCTCCTCGCTTCATACAGCGATTATGTACGCTCTCCGTCCTGCAGGGCTTTTCACAGGCCTCTCAGCGGACTCATAGAGAGGAGGCCGCTGGGCCCAGCGTGAGTCCGGGGCCCCTCTGTCCACTGTGGCAGTGATATATGAGAGCCACAGCCTGAGAGAAAAGAGAGGGGGGCAGGGGGGGGGTTAAATCTGGAGTCACTCAAATATTTAACCCTCGCCATGCCGGCGTATGCTTATTTCTGTTGTTTATTCTATTCATCTCAATAGCGGCAACATATTCCGCAGTGCTGTACAGAGAATACTAAACTAAGTCACATCAGTCTCTGTACAGAGGAGCTTACACTCTAATGTCCCCTCCCCCACAGTCACATCAGTCTCTGTACAGAGGAGCTTACACTCTAATGTCCCTTCCCCAGTCATGAAGGATAGAGGGAGGCAAGAGGGACAGTCATAGAGAAAATCAAGACTGTCATGGAAAAAAAGAGGGACAATCATGGAGGACAGAGGGACAGTCTTGGTGGACAGAGGGAGTCTTGGAGGACAGAAGGACAGTCTTGGTGGACAGAAGGAGTCTTGGAGGACAGAGGGACAGTCATGGAGGACAGAGGGACAGTCTTGGAAGACAGAGGGACAGTCTTGGATAACAGAAGGACAGTCTTGGAGGACAGAGGGACAGTCTTGGAAACCAGAAGGACAGTCTTGGAGGACAGAGGGACAGTCTTGGAGGACAGAGGGACAGGCTTGGAGGACAGAAGGACAGAGGGACAGGCTTGGAGGACAGAAGGACAGTCTTGGAGGACAGAGGGACAGTCTTGGAGGACAGAGGGATAGTCTTGGAGGACAATAGGAGAGTCTTGGAGGACAATAGGACAGTCTTGGAGGACAGAAGGACAGTCTTGGTGGACAGATGGACAGTCTTGGAGGACAGAGGGACAGCCTTTGGAGGATAGACGGACAGTGGTGAAAGACAGAGGGACAGTCTTGGAGGACAGAGGGACAGTTTTGGAGGACAGAGGGAGTTTTGGAGGACAGAGGGACAGTCTTGGAGGACAGAGGGACAGTCTTGGAGGACAGAAGGACAGCTGGGAGCTCAGTGATGGAAGTCCGCCCTCCCTGTGTAATGGAGGGGGGGGGTGTGTGTTGGGGTTGCTGAGTGGGACAATCTGTTGAGCTCATTCCTTCAGTGAAGTAAAATTTATGGACCCCGGGAGGGGGGGGCTCCTTGAAGGAGAATTCCCCCTCTATTAGGGGGGAGGTCTGATCCTTATTTTCTTCATGATGAAGCAGGTTAAACTTTTCAGCATGTGTGCAGTAAATATCACTCACAGGTTACAGGCTGGGGAAGGGGCTTGCTGGGTCCCCCCATCTCCGAAATGCTCTACAAGGTTCCAAGCAATGTGCTCTGCTGGGTACTGTGCATGGGAGGGCGGGCTGGCATGGCGCCCGGGACTGAGTCACTGGGCATCGGGCACAGCTGGTGGGTGAGGGACTGAGAGCATCTATACCCGACCTCATGAACCCCGCAGAGCCAGGGAGAGAGAGGGAGGTCCCTCCAAGCGAGGAGAGAACTGTCCGTCTTCATCACATTAATGATATATCGTTAGAATTTGCCTCGGTTGGCATGACAGCGGCCATGTTGGCTTCATCATACAATGGCTTCCATAAGTCTTGTCTACCCAAAAGTCATATTTCGGGTACAGGGGGAGTGTCTGGAGCTGAGCCACCTGCTGGTCTCTCATACCTTGTGAGGATGGCTACACGTCCTAACGTCTCAGGAGTTTCGAGGAGTTACCGGTCCCCAAGGGTTGTCCCGATTAGAGTGTAAGCTCCTATGAACAAGGTCCTCCTGTATGGTAACCGTCTCCCTCCATTTTGTAAAGTGCTGTGCAAACTGCTGCCGCTGTATCAATCCTGCACAATAATCATTCCGTATCAATTAACGATTACCCACCAGCCCCCCACACTGGCCTGAGGAGGAGCAAAACCCGCGTGGTCGGGTGCAGAGAACTTATATTTGGAGTCCCCAGGAACTAGTAGAAAGCGTTCCATGGTTTAGGGCCGGTGCACACCTAGGCGACACCCCACCGCGCGGCAATCGTCCACGAATCCGGGCGGATTGCCGTGCGGGCAGGAGTTGTATAGGTGTGCACCGGTCGCGCTGTGGGTGCCAATATTTTCCAATGTCGCGCCGCGATTCCGCCCGTGCTTCTGAACACTAAACTAAAACAGCCGCGCGCCGTGTATCGCATTTCCTGAGATACACGACGCGCGGCATGTACCTTTTTCTGCAATACACGACGCGCGGCGTGTCCCTTTTTCCTGTCATACATGACGCGCGGCGTGTCCCTTTTTCCTGTGATACATGACGCGCGGCGTGTCTCTTTTTTTCTGAGGTACACGACGCGCGGCATGTCGCTTTTTTCTGCGATACACGACGCACGGCATGTCCCTTTTTTCTGCGATACACGACGCGCGGCATGTCCCTTTTTTCTGCGATGCACAACGCACGGCATGTCCCTTTTTTCTGCGATGCACAATGCACGGCATGTCCCTTTTTTCTGCGATACACGACGCACGGCATGTCCCTTTTTTCTGCGATGCACAACGCACGGCATGTCCCTTTTTTCTGCGATACACGACGCACGGCATGTCCCTTTTTTCTGCGATACACGACGCGCGGCATGTCCCTTTTTTCTGCGATACCCGACGCACGGCATGTCCCTTTTTTCTGCGATACACGACGCGCGGCATGTCCCTTTTTTCTGCGATGCACAACGCACGGCATGTCCCTTTTTTCTGCGATACACGACGCACGGCATGTCCCTTTTTTCTGCGATGCACAACGCACGGCATGTCCCTTTTTTCTGCGATGCACAATGCACGGCATGTCCCTTTTTTCTGCGATACACGACGCACGGCATGTCCCTTTTTTCTGCGATGCACAACGCACGGCATGTCCCTTTTTTCTGCGATACACGACGCACGGCATGTCTCTTTTTCCTGCGATACACGACGTGCGGCGTGTCCCTTTTTTCCCGCGGCTGTTTTAGCTGGGACCGTGTTCCGAAGCACGGGCGGAATCGCGGCGGGAAACCGCGCGATCAGCCCGGCGCGACTGGGGTGCCATTGAAAAATAATGGCACCCACAGCGCGATCGGTGCACACCTAGGCGACTCCTGACCGTGCTGCAATCCGCCCGGAATCATGCACGAGTGCCGCGCGGTGGGGTGTCGCCGAGGTGTGCACCGGCCCTTAGAGCGGAGCTGGTACCAAGGAAACTCTATGACTGGCTACAAAGTTACACTTTTCTAACTTGTGACTTGCTCTAAGGTTACAATGTTGCAGTCTGGTCACTGGGGGAGGGGAGACTAGGGAAACGCTTCCTCCTGCCTGCAGCAGACTGATCACTGGGGGAGGGGAGACTGAGGAAAAGCTTCCTCCTGCCTGCAGCAGACTGATCACTGGGGGGACTGGGGAAATGCTTCCTCCTGCCTGCAGCAGACTGATCACTGGGGAGGGGAGACTGGGGAAACACTTCCTCCTGCCTGCAACAGACTGATCACTGGGGGAGGGTAGACTGAGGAAACACTTCCTCCTGCCTGCAGCAGACTGATCACTGGGGGAGGGGAGACTGAGGAAACGCTTCCTCCTGCCTGCAGCAGACTGATCGCTGGGGGGAGGGGGGACTGGGGAAACACTTCCTCCTGCCTGCAGCAGACTGATGACATCATATCAGCCTAGGCCCAGTTACTGATAATAAAAGGAGATTTTCATGCAGACAGGTCCACTTTAATTTCTTTCTTCTTCCTAACTCCAGGATGTCGGGAGCTCATAAAAGTGAATAAATGAGTATGTTCCCCCGGGGTGCGGCGTGCGAGGCGCGGGGTGCGAGGCGCTCGCCGCATCAGCTTTTTATTGTCTTGTTCCCGGGAAGCTGCGTTTATTTTTGTTGAGTCTCCAGTAGTGTCGCCCGGCTGGTATTCGGGAAGAACATTTGGGGAGCAGGTGGGAGCTCCGGATGGCGCTCGGAAACGCGTGGAGACTCTCAGATTTGTGCTCGTTATTAGCGGTGGGCGCGCTGCGGATTTATTAGACAGGAAGTGAGGGTGACGGCTTCTCACATGAGGGTGGCGGACAGGAAGGGGGGGCTGATACTTAGGCCTGGGCCCCCCCCCTCCCTCTTCCATGCTTCTCTCCTGATTGGTTCCAGATCGGCGTGGAGCCGAGTGTTCTGCAGCTGGGGGC
>NW_017308415.1:0-1520 GCF_000935625.1 Nanorana parkeri | reverse complement strand
CGGCAGGACAATGGAGGCCGAGAAAGGGAGAGTCATTGATATCATAGCCTGCGCCACACCTGGGTGACCTGTACAGGGGGCTTCTAGGCTGCTCTCTGTCCTTGTGCAGGGTGACTGGTCTTGTCTCCGCCCCCTCCTGTAAAAAAGACCGCTCACTGCTGACCTCTCTCCTTGTGCAGGGTGACTGGTCTTGTCTCCGCCCCCTCCTGTAAAAAAGACCGCTCACTGCTGACCTCTCTCCTTGTGCAGGGTGACTGGTCTTGTCTCCGCCCCCTCCTGTAATAAAGACCGGTCACTGCTACTCTCTCTCCTTGTGCAGGGTGACTGGTCTTGTCTCCGCCCCTTCCTGTAATAAAGACCGCTCAGTGATGGTGACAACGGTGAACCAGATCTGTATAATCTACTTCAGCACAGCCACTTGTAGTCACAGTTGGGGGAGCATGTGACAGGGTGACAACACAGAACAGCATCTGAGGGACAGGAAGTGTTGTCACTCTATAACAGGAAGTGCCTGCATGAGGATCTTTATTGCATGATTTTTTTAACTGAGAATGTTTAGCTTTCAAACCTGAATTCCAGGCTACATGCACACCTGAGCGGATTTACCTGCCGAAGGATTTGTATTTCATGAATTTTAGGATTTGTCCATACAGTTGTCAGAGTTCCACAGCTCTGCCACACAGCACAGCCTTGCCTGGCAGGATGTGACCTCTGGTGCAGTTCACTACCACTGACAGGTCTCGTCCCTCCCCCAGCCTGCGACTGGGCAGTGAAAGGAGAAGCCGCAGACTGGTGCAGTCATCTCTCTGTCACTCTGCTCTCACCTCCTCCCAGCATGCCCCTGGTTAGCACATGCAGCGCAATTAATCGGCGCAGTATGATTGCATTGTATCACGTAGGGCCAGCTTTGGAAATGCACGAAAAACTGACATCCATTCCGCCTGGTGAATGTACCGGCGCCGCGGCGTTAACGGCAGAACCGCGCAGATATTATTTTGCGCGTCTTGCTTTGTATACGGCCGCCAGCGATGGAGAATTTGTGTGAATTGATGGCGCGGCCCCATGAAGGACGAGCGACCTCTGTGTGTGGCCGTACGTCGCCCGTCTCTCGGCACCTCATTCTGACTCCTGCACCCTCCTCCTTTGTCACCAGTATATTCAGGGTCTGTCAGGGGTCTCCCGGCCACCTAGTGAGGGGCAGGTGTGATGTTTGGCACCCGGGTGGATGTGATGGGTAGATGGACTCTCTCTGCTCACTGATCACAGGGAGAGGCAGGACGGCCATCAATGGAACAATAGCATCCCCCCCCCCCCTGCCATCCCTGTGGGGGCTTATATGGCATGAGTTCAATTATCCGGACGTCCCGCCGCGTCCCGGCACATCACCGATCCTTCACCACGGTCAGGCTTTGCCGAGCCGTTCCTTTCCAAGAGAGTCCTCAGCATTCTGATTGTGACACATAGGGAACAGACCAATCCTGAAGGTGCAGGAATTGGGGATGATCTGAGGGGTGAGGGTG
>NW_017308414.1:202260-204050 GCF_000935625.1 Nanorana parkeri | reverse complement strand
GCCTGCCGTGATTGCGCCGCGACCCGTGATTGCCGTGATGGGCCGCGACCCACTGCAGAAGTTCATTAGTGGAAATATGCTTTTAGAGACTTTTTGGTTGATAAATACGTTTTGCTGTGTGAAAATCACACGCACCTGGTGTGTGTGTGTGTTTAGGTTAGTAAATCAACCCCCTAGTGTTACCTTAAGGAGTAACTGTCACCTCCAATGTGCTATCACTAAAGTAAAGCAAAAAAAAAAGTTTTTATGAAATAAAACCAAAGAAAATAAATGTAAGAATAATAAAAACAACTTAAAGTCCCCCTCCCCGCGAGCGCACACTTATTAACATAAACATGCGTTGGGTGCACTTACACACAAAAACGATGATTCTGCTACACATGTTAGGTATCGCCATGTGTGCCAGAGTGAGAGCAATAATTCTAGGGCCAATATTCATGGATATCTCTAAACTGATGAGCTGTAGGGGCTTTTATAGCACAATATTTTATTGCCGTTTCACAGACGCATGCAATTTTTAACCTGGGTATGTTGGGCATCTATTTATTTGTTGTAACCTCATAATTTATGTTTTATAAAAAAAAATAATATTGTAATGTGTTTTTAGGCACTAAAATAATTTAGGAGCTTTTTTTTGCTAAATGGTTGTGTTTGATAAAGAGTTGCACTAACATCAAATAAACAGACATACAATTTTGCAACTGCCACCATTTTATTCTCCAGGGTCTTTTCTTTCAGAAAATATATCGGGATCTTTTTACAAAGCTGCGGAAGGATCTAGCCGTAGCTTCGGCTGATCCTTCGGCTAGCTTCGGCCCAAGGACCCCTTCGGTTCAGTAGAACTGAAGGGCTGCAGTACGGGCTATCCACTATAGCCTGTACAGCTCCCGAAGTTGGCCAAGCGGCTCAGTCGAGTCGAAGGCAAATGCCGGCCGGCAGCCTGCTACTGAGAGCTGGGCGGAGCCAGCCGTCATCTCACGGCTGGCTCCGGCCACTTGCAGAGACAGATTAGCGTCCCTGGTAACCAGGGACGCTGAGCTGTCATTACTCTCCCGGACGCTCTGGGAGTCTCCCTCCATTAGATAGCGGCTCCCGGCCGCCCGGAAGAGAAACACTTTCTCCTGGAAAGGTTTACTCTGCTCGATCAAGCAGAGTAAACCTTTCCCTGCTCTGTTGTTTATTTTTTTTTCTTCTGACATCGGAGCCGCCAGCGCCACCAGTCAGAAAAAAACAGCATATGAATGCATAGCTACATTCCTATTGGCTATTTCACTTTGCAATAGCCAATAAAAAACTAGCTATTGCACCCACCCACTGCTGCTGTCAATCCGTAGAGGGGACCTAAAGTTCTCCATCAGTTCCCCTTCTAGTGATTTACAGCAGCAGAGGGCAGGTGCAATAGCCAGCTTGCTATTGGATATTGCAAATTGAAATAGCCAATAGGAATCTAGCTATGCATTCCTATGCTGACTTTCTTTTTTTTTTATTCTGACAGCAGTAGCTGTCAGACTACTAAAAAAAAAAAACTTGCAGATAGCAAAAAAGCTTTTGCTTCCTTTGCTATCTACCATTATTTCAATTGTTTTCTATTTTTTTTTCTACTTTTTTAAACTGTTTTTCTATTCTGCTCGCTACCACAGAGGTACCGAGCAGAATAGCCAAGCTGAACGCTCGGCAGCATACGAATATTCACTCGCTGCTGTTCGGCATCTATGAGAATAGGCCGAACAGCAGCCAGTAGCCTGCCGGAGGTTCAGCTCAGCTGATCCAGATGTTGGATCGGCTGAGTC
>NW_017308414.1:192882-202185 GCF_000935625.1 Nanorana parkeri | reverse complement strand
GAGGTTCGGCTCAGCCGATCCAGATGTTGGATCGGCTGAGTCGAACTCCTTCTGCACTTCGGGTCGGCCGAACAAGCTGAGCTTGTTCGGCCGACCCGAAGCCAGCCGAAGTCACCCGATGTACGGCTGATTTCAGCTGATATACGGCTGAAATCAGCCGTACAAGCCTGTAGTGAACACCCGAACAGCGTTCGGCTCACTTCACTTCGGGTCGGTTATTCACTCGGCTGCCTACAGCAGTTTTAGGAATAGACCCCATAATGTTTGAGGGTTTTAAGTAATTTTCAGGCCTAAAATGTGGATTTTAACATGAATGCAAAAAACACAAAAAAGGCCTTGGCAGCGAATGGGTTAATAGTTGATATGTTTTTAATTTGACAAAAAAAAATATTTTCTCAGTAAAAGTATCTTCCAGGTTCAACTTATGTGAATAAGAACATTTATGTATATTTGGTAAATTTTTAGGATGTAAGAAATACTGCAATGCGAAATGTTTGGTCTAATTGCTTTAATTTCTTGTTTGGAGATTTGGGCTAAGGGAGGTTTTGACCTTTAATTGTATTTAAAGGCAAAATGTATTTTTAGTTTTGGATAAAGTAGGGAAGGATAAAAAACTCTATCAGGGTATTTGTTGCAATCTGTGTCCCACTGGGGAAATTTCCTTCGACTTCCTGCTCTGGAAAAATAACAGAAAATTAGAGGAAGTCTTTCTAAAGTAAATGTAATTTCTAATCCCTCACTTTCTGTCTTGGTGACAGCAGTCTCCAGGGTAAGTAAATGGGTATATATCTTAAAAGGGACAAAAACAGCAATAAAAATTTCACAGGTGGTCTAATCCTTCCCTACTCTATCCACATCTGAAAAAAATAAGTTTTGCCTTTATACACACTAGATACCTTGATTTGAAAATAATTAAAATCCTTGTGTTCTTTTTAATCTTTATGTACATGAATATTCTATGGTCTATATCTTATTTTGGTTTGGCAAGCATTTAGTTTGTATAAATAGATAGAAAGACCCTGGGTGGTCTTTCCTAGGACCCCATCAGTCTAACATTTTCCAAATTCAATCTTCTAGTCAACTGTTTGTGTAAATCACTAAAGAAACTCCAAACGACTAGTAAAGTAACAAACGTCCTGTGTCAGTGTGTAAAACGCATAATTGAAACAAAGTGTTCATGAATTAATTAAACGCAGACAGCTCTCTCTCTAAAAAAAAAAGTGTTGTCTTAGTTTTTCTTTGTGCGTCACTCTGCCCACTCTTGTAATTTCTTGTGTATTTTTTGCTGAAGTGCTCATAAAAAACACCAGTGCTCTGATAAATAAGCCTCTCACCTACGTGTTCAGACCCTTGGGTCTCAAAGCGCTTCTTATAGGGTAAAACTCCTTCCTTACACTATTTGAAGCTGTGATCTTCATATATACCGTGTTTCCCCGAAAATAAGACACTCTTATTTTTTTTTTGCATGAAAAAAGACACTAGGTCTTATTTTCGTGGGATGTCTTACCTGGCTAGGGGGGGACTGGAAGAGGTCCCGGAAGGCGGCGTGCTGTTGCCTGGCTGGCGTGTGGGCGGGCCTGTGGGCGGGCGTGTGGGCGGGGCATGAGCTGTGGCCGGTCTTTACATTTAAAATTCAGTTTATGTGCAGCTACCCCGAAAGTAAGACCTAGCGGATTTCTGTAATATAAGACCTAGCACCGAACTAGGTCCTATTTTCGGGGTAGGTCTTATATTACAGAAATCCCTGAAGTTAGCGCTAGGTCTTACTTTCGGGGAAACACGGTATATATATATGCATATACTCAACTTAACTGGTAAGAAAGCTATTTGCTTGCAGATTGCTTTAGGAAAATAATACCACGCAAGTACTATACTATACTAAGACGGCACATGCCATGAAGTACCGAAAACATTAAACAGGACTGATATGTCTCTTCTGGTTTTAATGTCATAACATATTTAATTCATGTGAAGGCGTATAAGGGTAAAATAACATTTGTATTCAGTTTTATTAGTATAAATGTGATCATCAGAAAAAGCACATTTCAATAGGATATAATTTAAAGCAGAAACCCAGCTTCTCTTAAGCTTCTTTTTATTTTAACAGATATTCTTTTTAAAACCTAAATCTAGAATTCCACTTTATGTTAATGTATCTATTATTTAAAGAGCACTGATTTTTTTTACATCTGTCCAACAAACAGTTAAGAAAATATTTTCCAAAAAGAAAACACCTCTAAATAGTTTTCCCTATATGCCGAGAATAATTAATCCCATGAAAACATTTTTCAGCTTCCCAGTGGTTCTGCGTAAGCTCTTCTACTTATAAAAGCCACAAACACTCAATATTAAAAAAAAATGTTTTCTGCTTATATGGAGAGAAATACATTATCTGTATTCACAAATGTATCTTTGAAGTGCCACCTGAAACAATTGAATGAAGCTTGTCATGCAAATATTTTTGAAATACTTTTAACACTGTTTTATTTTGAGCACTCGAAAGTATACAGTATTGCTTATTTTACACAGGTAATAGGATACACTCCAATATTTATGTATATATTTATTATTTTATCATTCTTTATGCATTTTTAAGATTTAACTTTAATGTAACACCTGTTGCCATGCAAACTTCCTGACAAATGGTGACAACGCATCCTAACTGTGCTCCTGCATTGTCACCCTCTCACTTGGGCTGTTAATGGAGACTATAAATAGCCATTTCAACACACATGATGCAAGCATGGCCCACTGTTGTCCCCATCAGGAAACCCACCATAAAAAATGCCATGAAGTCATCAGTGAAGTGTTGTAGAGAGAAAATGGCTCTAAAAAGAAACTACAGGAGATCAGACGCACTGAGATGTGTAACACAGGGCTAAAAAAAAAAGGAAAAACAATATTAGCATCACTTTAATGGAACCTGCAGAATTAAAAATACTGAAAATGACTTTTATTTATTATTTAAATTCCTGTAACATGTTAAAGCTTCTGTGAGCTTTTAGTGATAAGGTTTACAGTACATCTACTTTAATGGTTGTGTTTTCCTCTTTGTTCCTTCTCTTTTTCTGCTCTTAAAGTGACATTAAAGTAAAAAAAAACATTTTTCCCTCCCCCCAATGTTAGTGTCAGCACTTACCTTAAATTATGTCTCTTAATCCGATCTTCTTCTTCTTTCCTGATGTTTTCATCTGTCCCCCCAGCGGTGTGACGTCACTCCGATCCAGCACTGACTCCTCTATCCTTGCTGGCACTTCCTGTCCCACTGTGTCTGCATGCAGGTGCACGCCGTCCATAGACTTACCTTGTGTCTCTCCTCGTCTCCCGGCTGAAAATCCGAACTGCGCATGCGCCCGCCGCAAGATGCTTTGCGGCCGCCCGAGCAGTTTCGGAGTTTCTGACGGGAGCGCGCGGAGAAGACAGGGTAAGTTTAAACTGCTTTTAAAGCGTTTTTTTTTTAAACGTTTTGCACATATCTACTGCTTGCTAGCCGTAGATATATGCAAAAAAACGGAGGCTTTAAAAACACTTTAAGTTCATTAAAATCAAATTCTGGTAAAAACTAATTCTGTACTTGGATAAATCTAACTAACAAACTAGGACTGATTTACCAAAGATTATGTGCTTGCCCTAGTGCATCAATCATATTCTTACAATGTTTATGATGTGGCTGTAAAAGCATGAAGACAGGCTCCAGCACCCATACAGTGAGTTAAGTAAGCAGGGGCGTCCCGAGGTGGGTGACACCCGTAGCATGCGCGTGACGTCACCACGCGCGTTTGCAATGACGTCATCGTGCACGCGCGGCAGTATTCTGATACCTGCCGACGCCCATCTTGGTGATGGATGCCGGCAGGGAGAGGAGGGGACAGTCACCCGGTGGTATAAGGTATGACCCTGGGTCCCCTCCTCTCTCCTGATACTGTCGGGCGTTCGGTCCATTACCGAGCGGCCGACTTTTCAGAGGGGGGGGACACCAAAATGACTGTGAATCATTTTGGTGTCACCCCTCCAATGGTGTCACCCGGGTGCGGGCCTCACCCCCCGCACCCACTTGTGACGCCACTGTCAGTAAGTGCGGTTTGCTATGGAGAGTATGCTCCGACATACAAAGTACGCTGTTCAAGCTGTGGTGTAAGATGAAAACACAATTTTCCTGAATGATTTTGGGTGTATCTGACCGCTGTTAGGAATTTTAAATGTGTATCTCATGTAGCATCAAAATTGTATGAAGTGCATACTGATACCATTGACGTATATGTGAACAATGAATGTTGCATTAATGCACAGTATAGTGCAGGCAAACAAAATGAATACTCTCTGGGCAGGTTTTTAACACCTCCTAGCTCCAATTAGGCAAATGCAATCAACACCTGGTTGTGACTAACAGATTATGTGGATTGGAACAACATTCACCAAATTTATTCCCAGGTAATTTTTTGTACAAGTAATCCTGAATGGAGAAAGCCGCTCGGATGACCATTGAAACATCTTCAAGAAAAATACAGCAAGTCCAGTTGCCTTGACTTATTTTTTACAGATATACCATGTGACCTAGATGAATGAGAACCTTCACAGACAATACTATGTAGGTTTTGTAAAAAAAAATTAAAAAAAAATCACTTGCTTTTATTTGCAGACTCCAATCTTCAGGTCTGTCATTACACCAGAACTAGGGGTATGAGACAAGGCAAATGGTTATTGTCCAAGAACAGGATAGGGCCTTTGAAAGCTTGTGCAATCACCCCATTTACAAATAATAACATTTTAACAAATCTACCCTGGCAATGTAACAATTCCCACCTTCCGCCATCTGAATTAAAAGATGAATGTCTGTTGCAGAATTTTTGTTACCAAGGGAGTACATTTTTTAAAATAGAACATAGGGGTCTATTCACGAAGCAGCCGAAGGATCTAGCCGTAGCTTCGGCCGATCCTTCCCCAGGACCCCTTCGGTTCAGTGGAAGCCGAAGGCATATGCTTTGGCTCGATTGAGCCGAGGTAAATGCCAAAGCTGGCCGAGCGGCCGGCCATTGGCTGGCCGAGCGGCCGGCCATTGGCCGGCCGACAGCCTTCTTCTGACAGCTGGGCGGAGCCAGCCGTGATCTTACGGCTGGCTCTGGCCACATGCAGAGAGATCAGCGTCCCTGGTTACCAGGTAACCAGGGACACTGATCTCCAGACAGCCTAACTCTCCTGGGCGCTCCCACTCCCGGCCGCCAAGGAGAGAAACACTGCTTTGTCAGAGAAAAAAAAATGATGGGTGCAAAAAAAAAGGGCCTCAGTCATGAAGGGGTTAAACTATTTTTCTGTTCTGCTCCGTCTCACAGAGGGACCGAGTAGAACAGCCAAGCTGAATGCCGATCAGCTCAGCGGCATTCGGCTATTCACTCACTGCTGTTCGGCATCTATAAGAAAAGGCAGAACAGTAGCGAGTAGCCTGCCGGAGGTTCGGCTTAGCCGATCCAGATGTTGGATTGGCTGAGTTGAACTCCTTCTGCACTTCGGGTCTGCCGAACATGCTGAGAATGTTCGCCCGACCCGAAGCCACGTGAAGCTACCCGATGTACGGCTGATTTCAGCCGATATACGGCTGAAATCAGCCGTACCAGCCTGAAGTGAATAGTCGAAACAGCGTTCGGCTCACTTCGCTTCAGGTCGGTCATTCACTCGGCTGCCTACGGCAGCTTAGTGAATAGACCCCATAGTGTTTCCACCACCTTTTATGACTCCCATTCTTTTCTTGGACAATCAACATCTGCCTTGACACATTCCATAGTGATTAGATGAATGAGACCCAGATAATTAAATGGAAATAAATCCTGCATGCTCCTGTCACTCATTTGAAATGAAGAAGCAGATTGGATAAGCTGTTAAACATCATCAACATTAGAAAGAACAGGTCCACGTGGAAAGTGACCAATTACTGCTAGTTAATTTTTCTATCTTTTTATTCCTCTTTTTCTCCTCAAGGTTTTCTGTTTTCGGTAATGAACGATAAAAATATGTCCAGAATTACCACAATCCGCCTCTTAGGGTTTCAGACCGATCAGAGAATAAGTTGTTTGATCTTCTTTCTCCTCCTTTTGATTTATTGTGTGACAATATGTGGAAACCTCCTGATCATCACACTGGTGCCCTACAGCAAAACCCTCCATTCCCCCATGTACTTCTTCCTCACCCAGCTCGCTGTAACCGATATCCTACTGGCAAATGATATTCTTCCTCAAACTCTCCATGAACTTTTGGCGAAAGAAACAATACTATCATTTAACGGTTGCATCGCCCAGTTTTATTTTTTCGTCCTTGCAGAAACTGTGGAGTATTTTCTTCTAACAGTGATGTCTTATGACAGGTATATGGCCATCTGCAAACCGTTACATTACACTTTGATCATGAACCAACACTTGTGCTGGATAATGACCTCAATTTGCTGGACTTTAGGCACTTTATTAACACTGATTTATAATATAACTCTAACAACGTTACACTTTTGTGGTCCTAATGTCATTGATCATTTTTTTTGTGATCTCGATCCGATCCTACAACTCTCCTGCTCGGATACTTCCATTGTTCAACTAGAAATAGTATTGTACGGTGCTTTTTTTCTTGCCATCCCATTTTGTGTCATCATTGTGTCATATGTTTATATTATAGTCACAATTTTGAAAATTCCATCTATTACTGGAAAGCAGAAAGCGTTCTCCACATGTAGTTCCCATCTGATTGTTGTATGCACCTATGTCGGTACCATTATAGGTGTTTATTATGTACCTAGTGGAAGACAGTCAACGGACATGACCAAATTCCTGTCTTTACTGTACACTGCAGGAACTCCACTGATGAATCCCATTATATACAGCCTGAGGAATAAAGACTTGAAACAAATCATTGAAAATAAATATAGGAAATTACATTTCAACAGAGAAAAAAAATAATATCTAATTTAGTCAGGCATGTAAGACAAATAGGGGATGAAGTACAATATAATCAAAAGAATACTAAAACAGAGGATTATCCATGCTATGGTGCTCTCCCCGGACTCCTTAACCCCTTTATGACTGAGGCCTTGTTTTCATTCAAACCACCACACATTATATATTTTCTGAAAGCTGAGACCCTATAGAATAAAATGGTGGCAGTTGCAATTGTTATGTTGCACGATATATCAAACCCCAAAATTCTGTGAAAAACGTACTTAAATGCCCCAAAACACAAACAAATACCAATTTGTTTGATAAAGTATAAACAATGAGGTTACTATGAGTAAATAGATAGACTACGCTTTAAAAGCCCCTACAGGTCATCAATTTAGAGATACCCAAAAATACTAGCCCTAGAATTATTGCTCTCACTCCGGCGTGCGCAGCGATACCTAACATGTGTAGCGCGTTCATCGTTTTCATATGTAGGCGCACCCGACGCGTGTTTATGTGGTGACACGCGTGCTCGCCGGGTGGGGACTTTAAAACATTTTTTTAATTATTTTTAGATTTATTTTATGTAATGTTTAATTTGAAAAACTGTTTTTTTTTTAACTTTACTTTAATTGCTATCACATAGGGGGGCTTACAAGCCCCCCATGTGATAGCAGATGGTGGTGACAGGTATTCTTTAAGGTGATGCTGGGGGTCTTTTGGACCCCTAGTGTCACCTTTACACTCCAAATAAGCTATTGAAGTGCAGATCGCAGGCTTCAGGAGCCCGGCACTGACCGCTATGGGAACGGAAGTTATGCAATCTGCATCGCTCGCGGTCCCATAGAACAGGGAGGGGATCGACGAATGGAGGTTCGTCCATGTCCTCCCCAGTTCCCTGCCGACACCAGAGAAGCCGGTCCCGTTGGAGTGGCAATATATATGATATTATATATTGAGAATTTTCTGACACGAAAAGGAAAATTGCACGTCTTTTCACATTTATGTATTTTTAACAAACAAAGTTGAAGTTGGACTGTTTGAAGTTAATATTGACACGGTATACAGTGTATGATATTAGTTTTTTTGGGGATACCACGTATGATATTTGCTTTTATAATGATACAGATTTTATGTACACAGTTTAATTCATTTGGTTTCTTTGCAATTCTAAGCACAGAGTAGGTATGCAATATTTGATTTTTAATGGTATGCAAAGGAAAACCTGTATTTTTAATGTGAATAGAATAGGCAAGAGTTAAAACCTCTAACTGGGTATATTTTTTCTGTTAGGGGGTTATTCACATAGCTGCCGAAGGATCTAACTTTAGCTTCGGCTGATCCTTCGGCTAGCTTCGGCTCCAGGAACCCTTCGGTTCAGTAGAACTGAAGGGCTGCTGTATGGGCTATTCACTATAGCCCGTACAGCTCCCAAAGTTGGCCGAACGGCTTGCTACTGACAACTGGGCGGAGCCAGCCGTCATCTCAGGGCTGGCTGCGGCCACTTGCAGAGACAGATCAGCGTCCCCTGGTTACCAGGTAACCAGGAGCGCTGATGTGTCATTATGATGAGATCTTAGCAGAGCCGGCGGTGATATGAAAGCCAACTCTGCTGAGCTCTCATCATAATGACAGAACAGCGTCCCCTGGTTACTAGGTAATGACAGCTTGTCCCGGCCAATAGAAAACAGTTGGGGGAGCTAGCTGTCACTGCTAGCTCCGCCCAATAATTTTCTATTTTTTTTCTACTTTTTTTAACTGTTTTTCTATTCTGCTCGGTACCACAGAGGTAGCGAGCAGAATAGCCGCGGCATTCGGCTCTTCACTCACTGCTGTTCGGCCCCTATGAGAATAGGACGAACAGCAGCGAGTAGCCACCCGGAGGTTCGGCTCAGCCAATCCAGATGTTGGATCGGCTGAGTCGAACTCCTTCTGCATTTCGGGTTGGCCGAACATGCTGAGCATGTTCAGCCGACCCAAAGCCACCTGAAGCAAGTCGATGTATGGCTGATTCCAGCCGATATGCTGCTGAAATCAGCTGTACAAGCCTGAAGTGAATAGCCGAACAGCGTTCGGCTCACTTCACTTCGGGTCAAATATTCACAAAGCTGCCTTTGGCAGCTTTGTGAATAACCCCCTTAGTGTCTTGTTGAGGATATTTCTGTTCACTTGGTGAAACAACAGAAAAGAGACAACATCTTCCCAAAGTGATATATTTAGAGACTTGGGGAGTCACCTGCCCTGGAACGGATGCTGACTAGAGATGACAGGGTGAGTGTAGGAGAATTCTGCAGGGGTTCAAGTCTTCAATTGATCTTCACCTACATGGACCATGACCCTCTTCCCTCTTTGGTGTGACATATCCTACATCTCTGAAAGCCTAGGG
>NW_017308414.1:173127-192816 GCF_000935625.1 Nanorana parkeri | reverse complement strand
CTCCTCGCCTGCAGCAATGCCTCCAGTGCCCTGTATATAATCATTATTTTAAACAAATGCAAATGGCTGCTGAGTGCCTGGGAGGAGAAAAATGATGCTGAAGATTTGCAGACATGCCTGTCATCTGCTGTGTAACAAAACACAAAATACAGAACAAAATAAAAAAAATATAATACCAACAAAAAAATTAACAGAAGCTAAAATAGCAAAATAAATTTGCAGATGGAAATCTGCCTCTCTAGGGCACCCCAGGCCTTGAAATTCCTATTAGATTATATAGGGTAGAGTTTGCACTGCACATCCCCTCTCCGGCCACTTCCTCTCCTTGTCTTGCTGACTTCTTGCTCCACGGACTCACACAGGCATCCATCTACCTACTGCCAAAGAAGGACTTATCAACTCATTCCTCCAGCATCCCCTGGGTGGCACTGTGGCGCCTGAACTACCAAACAGCAAGTACTGCTCATCAATTGTTGTTTAGCCAATATAACTGTAGACTGCAGGCTGTATAGTGTATCACAACTGCTACTCCTCTTTACTACTAAGGTACAGTGAATACTATCATTCCAGCAGCTGTTGCGTGAGACTGCCTATGTGTCACATAAAACGTGTTACTCACCATATCTGCACATTCACTACGCCCTCCAACTACATCAGTTGCTCTGAAGCTGAGATCGCATGCCCCTGGGACTATAGGGGACTGGATTATTACAGTTTGAACGAACCCCTTTTTTCATTAAAAAGGACAATGATCAGAGATAGTGAAACACATGGGCGCCTTTAACCAGAGACTAGACACTCTCTGTAAGATGGTGACTGACCTCCAGACCGAGAATCAGAACCTCAGGACCTATATCTCGGAGAATGTTCCTACCCGTGCCCCGCAAAATGACGCCCCTGAGCCTAAAATAAACCCCCCAGACGTGTTCACGGGAGATAGACAACGCTATCGAGAGTACATTAATGCCTGTACTTTATTGTTCGATATGAAACCACGCACGTACACTACCAACAGAATAAAAGTCTGTACAGCCATCTCATATCTTAAAGGCGAGCCACGTGCGTGGGCTAATACTTTTCTAGAGAAGAATGACCCTATCCTTAACTTCTACCCTGATTTCTGTGCTGCTATGGCCCTTCTCTACGATGACTCCAGCAAACAGATCTTGGCTGAATCCGCCCTGCGTGCCCTAAAACAGGGAAAATGCCTGGTCGAAGACTATATAGCCGAGTTTAAACGCTGGTCCACTGAGTCCGAATGGAATAACATCACCTTGAGGAATCAGTTCCGGCTCGGGTTATCCAAGGCGGTAAAGGACGAGCTGGCACGTACAGAGATGCCAGCGACATTAGACTCCCTGATACAACTTAGCATCTCCATTGACAGGAGGCTACGGGAGAGGAAGGCTGAAAAAACTTTGGGGTTGTTTCCATGGAGATCGGGGCTGTACGGGGTCCCCTCACCCCAGGGGCAGAGATCGCGCCGGATAGCTCAGCAGCTCTGCATGTACTGCGGAGAACCACATCACTCAGTTGAGGACTGTCCCCTTCTTAGAAAGAAGAAGACGGGTGAGTCAGCACAAATATACAAATTGATAACCACCAACTCCACCGGGACTAAATATCTCAAACTTTCTTTGTCTCTGCAGTGGGACCAGACCAGAATCAGCCTTGAGGCCATGATTGATACGGGGGCATGTGGGAACTTCATTGATTCACCGATTGTTGCTCACAATAAAATCCCTATATGCACTAAAGCAAATCCCGTCTCTGTCAGGGTGATTGACGGTTCTACATTAATCTCAGGTCCAATAACCTTGCAAACACACCCGTTATTAATGGTGTCCAACTCTTGTCACATGGAATACCTGTGTTTCGATGTGATCACTTCTCTGCACTTCCCCATGATCTTGGGGCTCCCCTGGCTTCAAACACATAAACCCACGTTGGGATGGGACCACATGACTCTTAGTTTTGCCTCTCGATATTGCCGTGATACCTGCTGTAAGGAGACTACACTACTCCAGACTGACTCTCCCGACTTAGTTGATACCCACCTTCTGCCCGAAGCCTATCGAGACTTCACTGACGTGTTTAGTAAGAAAAACGCTGAGATACTACCTCCACGCAGGCCCTACGATTGTCCTATAGATCTCCTACCCTCATGTAAGATCCCATTCGGACACATATACTCCCTATCACAGCCCAAGCTCGACCATCTAAAGGCTTACCTAGACGACAACCTGAAGAGGGGTTTCATAAGGCCAGCGACCTCACCCGCAGCAGCAGTCATGTTCTTTGTCCGCAATAAGGATCAGACACTGCGCCCCATTATTGATTATCGGGAATTCAATAAAATGACAGTAAAAAATAGATACCCCCTTCCTCTCATACCCGAACTACTTGAACGGTTGCAGACCGCAAAAGTGTTCACTAAATTAGATCAAAAAGGGGCTTATAACCTCGTTAGAATTAGAAAGGGGGATAAGTGGAAGACCGCTTTTCGGACCCGTTACAGCCTTTGTGAATACTGCGTCATGCCCTTCGGCCTTTGTAATGCGCCTGCCACTTTTTAGATTTTTGTTAAGGACATTTTTAGGGACCCACTTGACATTTGTGTGGTCATGTATCTTGATGACATCCTCATTTACTCCGACACCATCTCGGATCACCGCAGGCATGTAAGATGGGTTCTCTCTAGGTTAAGGGCACATAGCTTCTATGGGAAATTGGAGAAGTGACATTCGAGACCAGCACCATCTCTTTCCTAGGGTATATCATATCCGAAAAGGGTATACAGATGGATCCCGGCAAAATCGACTGCATTCAAAACTGGCCTCAGCCTCACACCCGTAAAGCCTTAAAACGATTTTTAGGTTTTGCTAATTTCTACCTCAAATTCATAAAGAATTTCTCTCAAGTGGTGAAACCCCTAACTAAGCTGACCAGTACTGTGACGAAGTACATATGGAACGCTCTAGCCCAGGACGCCTTAGAGACTCTGAAGATCTGCTTTACCATAGCCTCTATTCTGAAGTTACCAGATTCCTGACTGCAGTTCACCTTGGAGGTTGATGCCTCTCATTTGGCGATTGGAGCCATACTATCCCAGAAACCCTCCGCGAAGGGTCCGCTTCATCCAGTCGCTTTCTATTCACGATCTCTTACAACAGCAGAAATCAATTACCCAGTGGGGGAAAATGAACTGTTAGCTATAAAAGCCGCCCTGGAGACCAGGAGGCACCTACTCGAGGGGACCTCTCTGCCCATCATCATATATACTGATCATCAAAACCTCCAAAGAAGCAGGACTCTCTCCTCTCGCCAAATACGCTGTGCTCTCTTCTTCGATCCCTTTAACTTTCTCACAACATACATACCAGGAACAAAGAACGGGAAGGCGGATTCCCTATCCTGACTTGAGGAGCCATCTCCTCCCCAGCATTCAGACTTCCTAATCATACCACAGGAGAGATTTGTCAATGTCACCTTTATTCTCAAGGATGAGTTACTCAAGGCCTTGGCCTCAGTTCCTCGCTCTCAGGAAATGGTCGTAGACAAGGAGGGTTTCTGCTATATAAATAACAGACTCTACATTCCACCCTAGCTGGAGTGCAGGATCCTGAGACTCACACATGATGCCCCTCTAGCCGGACATCCAGGGGTCTCCAGGACCTTAGACCTAATCCGACGCCACTTCTGGAGGCTGCGGTTGCAGGAGACCGTTCGAGAATATGTGACCTCCTGTGAGATCTGTGCCCGGTCCAAACATGAGGCCAATTATGGTTTCCATCCCTCATTAATTCCCCAGGGTATCCCGACTTACAATCCCGCTACAGAAAACTATGTTCAGCGACTACAAGATCTCATTCTTCTGTTGAGAGACAACATTGCTAAAGCCCAGGCGAGACAGAAGTTCTACTATGACCAGCGTAGAAGGGTACCTCCCCCGTACAGAGTGGGAGACCTGGTCTGGCTCTCCACCAAACATCTGAATTTGTGAACACCTTCGAGGAAGTTCAGTGGCCTATACCTTGGCCCATTTCCCATCCAATGATTAACCAGGCGGCAGTCCGTCTGACCCTGCCGTCTTCTCTCCAAATCCATCCTACTTTCCATGTTTCACTGCTCAAGCCGTACAAACACAACAACTTCCCAGGTCGGGTACCTCCTGCATTGCCTCCTGTGGTCATCAATGGCAACAACGAGTACGAGGTGGAGCAGATCCTGGACTCCCGAAGTCACCGCAACGTACTGCAGTTCCTGGTCTGTCTGAAGACCTACGTTCCGCAGGAGGATTCCTGGGAACCTGCCTCAGAGGTCCATGCTTCTCGGTTGGCCCGAAGGTTCCACTCCCTCCATCCGGGGAAGCCGGGTCCCTTGGACCCCAGGAGGGGTCCCTCCAGGGGGGGATCCTGTAATGGTCTCACCTCTCCTCCGGTCCCGGGAGTTCCGGGAGCTCAGTCAGAGACCCGGCAGCGTTATCGTAGGTGACATCATCTGGCTCCTCCCCCTTCCTCTGTTTAAGCCAACGGCGGCACTTGCCTGGCATTCGTTCAATAGTGTAGACACCAGGCAAGTTCATCCGCCGCACCCGCAGAACTCTGCACACTGTTGGGCCGGACGAGTGTCCCTTCTCCCCTCTCCGGCCGCTTCCTCTCCTTGTCTCCTCCCTGTCTTGCTGACTTCTTGCTCCACGGACTCACACAGGCATCCTTCTATCTACTGCCAAAGAAGGACTCCTCAACTCATTCTTCCAGCCTCCACTGGGTGGCGCTATGGTGCCTGAACTACCAAACAGCAAGTGATGCTCATCAATTGTTGTTTAGCCAATATAACTGATCTTCTAGCTGTCAAGCACGTGAACGGTTACTGTTGCATACTGTGTATGTATATACATATATATATATACAGTATATATATGTATATACATGTGCACACATCATAGGTTGGACTTGATGGACATATGTCTTTATTCAACCTCAAATACTATGTAACTATGTATCTATGTAACTATGTATAGTGTATCACAACTGCTACTCCTCTTTACTACTAAGTTACAGTGAATACTATCATTCCAGCAGCTGTTGCGTGAGACTGCCTACGTGTCACATAAAACATGTTACTTACCATATCTGCACATTCACTACGCCCTCCAACTACATCACTTGATCACTTGCTCTGAAGCTGAGATCTGCATGCCCCTCGGACTAGGCGGGCCTGGATTATTACACTTACTATCTGAGCGACCTGCCCCTCCTTCAAGGGTGTGGCTCAGGCATACATGTAGATTGATGAGGGAATGGACGCACCCCTTTCTGTTTCTGTGTTGGTATCTCTTTATATTTCTGCTCTACTTTGGCTAGATCTCTGGCCTCCCTTCTTCCTACTGGACTTCCCTCTACTTCCTCAGACTCTGCTTTCTTTTTCTTTCTTTTTCACCTGGTCATTTCCTGTTCTCCTTTACCTACCTACAGTCCATGCACTATCTGGTACAGATTGTGACTCGTGAAATATGACTTCCTTCTTGGCTCCCTGGAAAGGTGTATTTGTGTCTTAGCCATACCCCTGGATCGGGTACACATGTGCAAAGGACGGCTGAGATATCTAATGTGAGAGGGGAGATATAACTATGGTCTTCCGACTATGTACCTATATGTCGTACTGTAATATCACATACATGTGCAGACATTGTATAGCTTGTCTTGTTATTCTCACTGCTTGTGTATAAATTATCTTCAATAAAAACATAATCTTTAAAAACATTTTTTTACTACAAAACATTATTGCTTCCTCCTATATGCATTTTAATAAATACAGTTAGCTTAAGCCTTTAACGCTAACTTTGTATTAGCTTTCTGCAGCACTCTGCATAGCAACCCTCAGACTGAGACAGGGGAAGCCAGTAATAAGAGCCAATTAAGACATTACTGCTTTTTTCTGTTTGTCAATTTAGCATTGAGAGCTAAGGCGCAGGAAGAGGCAGCAGAGTGGCTTCATTAGCGTTGAGAGCTAGGGCGCAGGAAGAGGCAGCAGAGTGGCTTCATTAGCCTTGAGAGCTAAGGCGCAGGAAGAGGCAGCAGAGTGGCTTCATTAGCATTGAGAACCAGGGCGCAGGAAGAGGCAGCAGAGTGGCTTCATTAGCATTGAGAGCCAGGGCGCAGGAAGAGGCAGCAGAGTGGCTTCATTAGCATTGAGAGCTAGGGCGCAGGAAGAGGCAGCAGAGTGGCTTCATTAGCATTGAGAGCTAGGGCGCAGGAAGAGGCAGCAGAGTGGTTTCATTAGCATTGAGAGCTAGGGTGCAGGAAGAGGCAGCAGAGTGGCTTCATTAGGGTGCTCATGCTCCTTCACTGTTCATTGCTCAGATGTGAGAGGTGAGATGATGACCAAGCTTCCTTAATTAAACTAAGTATGAAAGGCCAGGCTCTGGGTATGCAGTGTGGAAGGAGTGTCTGGATCGCAAGTTTGGCAAAACATACATTTAATTAGTTTGAAAATGAGTGAATGTTTATGTTGTATATATGAACTTTAACTGTTTAGTGAGAAATTTGTTTGGAGATTGTTTTAATAAATGACCACCATTCTGTAATCACTGACATCTTCCTGTGGGTTACCAGTGCAGGCCCTGCTAGTGACTGATGACTCAGAGAGAGAGTTACACTGCAAATGTATCTATTGAACTGCCACTTGAAACAATTGAATGAAGCTTGCCATGCAAATATTGTTGAAATACTTTTTATACTGTTTTATTTTTATATTTATCATTCAAAAGTATTCGGCTTTATTTGTTTTACCCAGGTATAAGAATATAATCCATGTTTTATGTATCTATGCATGTGTGTATACATTTATCTATATATCTACTCCATCTATCTATCTATCTATCTATCTATCTATCTATCTATCTATCTATCTATCTATCTATTTATTTTTGTTTATTTATTTATTGTTTTATTTTATTTTTTATGTATTTATTTATTATGAATGATCAGCATTGAAAAAAACCAGAAGTAACTCACAGCAAGAAGTAACAATCCACCATCACTGATCTGACTAAAGTGATATCTGATTAGTTTCCATCATTTAGAATACTTTGTACATCTTCGCCTCTATTTAAAATACAATTTTTTTAACTAAACTAAATAAATTACTGAGGGTTCTTGGTTGTTAAAGTAGATATAAATCCTAATGTGTATGTATATACAGTATGTATGTATTTATTTATTTATTTATTTATTATTTTTGACCACAAAAAAAGTCAATGGCAGAAACTTTGAGCTGGACTTGTTCTGTAATGTTGAAGATGTTTCCTAGCTTATCCGAGCATCTTTAGTTTTAAGACCTGAAGTTTAAAAAGTGGCTTGGATAAGAAATAAGAAACAGAACATCTTCATCATTACAGAACAAGACCTGGATAAATATGAACCTTCACTGACAAACACTTGCCATTTTATGTTAGATTGTTTTTTTTAACCTTTTTACCCTTTGCTACTTTCCAGTACTGCTGATCTCCTAAAGCCTCTTTAACAGCCGATTCCTGTGCCTGAAGTAAATAGCCGAACAGTGATCGGCTCACTTCACTTCTGATCGGTCATTCACTCGGCTGCCCTCGGCAGCTTTGTGAATAGACCCCATAGTCTCCGTTGAAAGCTCATGTGAGAGGGTAAAGATGCAGGAGCACAATTGGGATGCAAAGAAGGAGCATTGCCACCATTTATCAGGAAGTACTTGAACAAGGACACTTATGGCAAGAGGCATTATATTAATGAAAACCACAGATTTAAAAGTAGTGAAAATTATTTTTTAAAATTACTGTAACACGTTAAAGATTATATAAGATTTTGGAGTTTGGGTTTATATTTTTATTATTATTAATATTATTGTCATTATTATAATACAGGATTTATATAGTGCCAACAGTTTGTGCAGCGCTTTACAATATAAGGAAGACATTACAATTACAATTCAATTAAAGACAAGATGTAAGGAGGGCCCTGCCCCTGAGGGCTTACAATCTAAGAGGGAGGGGCAAGCGAAACATGAGGAGGTAGTTGTTTGGGGATGAATTGTTTGAGAATGTGATGGTTCAGTGGTTAGGTTGAGGTGGGATAGGCTATTACATCTCCTTCGGAAGTTATAGGGACAACAGTAATAGCGCTTGCCAGGAGTGCTGGGGAGGAGGGCGGGGAGGAGGGCAGGAGGTGTAGGGTGGAGAAGTCAAATGAGCAGCTTCTAGAACATGCAGACCAGGGTGTCCCACTTTGTTTTTGTTATTATATTTACTTCAATGGCTGTGTTCCTCTCTTTACCCCTTCTCCTTTTCTGCTCTTACGTCAAATTCAATTTTAATAGTTTTCTGTAATTGGACAAAACAGACTAGGACTGATTTGCCAAAGCATATGTGCAAATTTTAGCACATCACTCATTAATGTACAAGCAATTCTTATCCTTACAACATTTACTATGTAGCTTTAAAGCATGAGGACATGAGCACAAAGGCTCCAGTGCACATTCAGTGAATTTACTTAGCGTGGTTTGCTACGGAGCATGAGATCCAGCATACAAAGTACACTAGCTAAACTGTGATGTGCCTAAAATAAAAATTCAGTTTTCTATATTGATTTTGGGTCTATTTGACTGCTGTTAGGGATAAGTGCATACTGACATCATTAACCTCCCTGGCGGTATGATTTTTTCTAGGGTTGCACAGATACTTTTCGAGTACCAGTGCCGATACTTGGCATTTTCATGAGAACTACCAGGGTTGCAGCGGTTGCAGCTGGGACCTGGCTCTGGCGCTCCACCACTGTCCTGAAATCATTAGTCTGTATTGTTTTAGAAAAACTGTCACATGACAATAAACAAAAATGTATCAGTACTCGTACTTGTAAGTACTCGGCAAGTACCAGTACTCGTACTCGCAAAACTGGTATCTGCATCCCTTTATTTATATTTATTTAACAAAAATTGTACATTAAAACAGAGATGTACAAATCCCAGGAGCTCCGTGTGCTCCTTACACATGACAGCTGCCTCCTAATTTTTGAATTTTTCTCTAGTCTAGTCTTGGGGCTCAAAAGTAGCGGTACATGTACTCGTACTTGTACCAAGTACTGTACTTGGTATCTGTGCAACCCTAATTTTTTCTATTTTTTTTTTTACTTTTTTCGTTCTGGAACCCCACCGCGGCCGTCTGCATTCCACCTTGGAAAGCATCGGCCGCAAGACGAGCGGTTCACTTCCGCCTCATGTAAGGGGAGGTCCTATGTGCTCCACACTGGAACGCGGAAGTGGCAAAGGGCCACGAGCCTCCACTTCCGCGTCCTCTGCCTATTTAAAGGCTCCGGCAGGCTACTCGCTGCTGTTCGGCCTATTCTCATAGATGCCGAACAGCAGTGAGTGAATAGCCGAGCAGAATAGCCTGCATTCGGCTCGGCTATTCTGCTCGGTACCGAGCAAAATTGTTTAAAAAGTAGGGGAAAAAAGAAAACGATTGGGCGGAGCTAGCAGTGACAGCTGGCTCCGCCCAACTGTTTTCTATTGGTCGGGACCAGCTGCCATCCGCAGGGGGGACACCCTCCTCAAATGATGGCAGATAGTAGAGGAAGCAATAGCTTCTTTGCTATCTGCAGGTATGTTTTTTTTTTGTATTCTGACATCTGCGGCCGTCAGGATAAAAAACAAAACAAAAAAAAACCAGCATAGGAATGCATAGCTAGATTCCTATTGGCTATTTCACTTTGCACTAGCCAATAGTGAACTAGCTATTGCACCCGCCCTCTGCTGCTGTCAATCACTAGAAGAGGACCTGATGAAGAACGTCAGGTTCCCCTCTGCTGATTGACAGCAGCAGTGGGCGGGTGCAATAGCTAGTTTACTATTGATTATTGCAAAGTGAAATAGCCAATAGGAATCAAGCTATGCATTCCTATGCTGTTTTTTTTCTTTTCTGACTGACGGCTGTCGGCGGCCCCGATGTCAGGAAAAAAGAAAAACAGATCGCAAGAAAAGGATTACTCTGCTCGATCGATCGAGCAGAGTAAATCTTTCCGGGAGCCGCTATCTAAGAGCGGGAGACTCCCGGAGCGTCCAGGAGAGTTGGGATGTATGTCGTTTGTCTGTCGGCCAGCTTCAGATTTCACCTCGGCCTTCGGCTCGACTGAGCCGCTTACCAGCTTCGGGAGCTGTACGGTCTATAGTGAATAGCCCGTACAGCAGCCCATCAGTTCTACTGAACCGAAGGGGTCCTGGGGCCGAAGCTACCCGAAGGATCAGCCGAAGCTTCTGCTAGATCCTGCGGCAGCTTTGTGAATAGACCCCATAGTTTTATGCACATAGATGAAAAACTTAATGAGGCATTAGTTAAAAAAGTAAACAAATATTATACAAATATTATATGCAAAATTACAATAATAATAATTTAAACTGCTTTGCCATGCACTAGAATAAACATTTAAATCATACTGATATAATATCCCTATTCAGTGAAGATTTTAGTACATCATACAATGCAGATATCAACATTTAGAGGGGACTCTGTATACATTTATGGGGTTTTTCTCACCCGAATTGAAGTGAGCCCAGCGCTCTTTGGCTATTCACTTCAGGCTTGTACAGATGATTTCAGCCATACATCGGCCTGCTTCAGCTGGCGTTGGATCAGCTGAACATGCTCAGCCAAAGCGAAGAAGGAGTTCGACTCAGCCGATTCAACATCTGGATTGGCTGAGCCAAACGTCCAGCAGGCTACTTGCTGCCGTTCGGCCTATTCTCATAGGGGCCGAACGGCAGCGAGTGAATAGCCGAATACCGCCAAGCGGCATGTGGCTCGGCTGTTCTGTGCGGTACCTCCGTGGTACCGAGCAGAATTAAAAAACAGTGAAAAAAGTGGGGGGAAAGAGTAGAAAAAAGGGTTAAAAATTTAAATAAATTATACATTTTTAAAAATAAATAAAAATAAAAAAATAAAGATTATTGAAAAAAGAAAAATAATTGGGCGGAGCTAGCAGTGACAGCTAGCTCCGCTCAACTGTTTCCTATTGACCGGGACCTGCTAGAGTCTTCTAGCCGGTCCCGGGCAAATGAATAACAACTAGGCAGAGCCAGTAGTGACGTCACGGCCGGCTCCGCCAAGTTGTCATTGTTTAATGACAGTTCAGCATCCCCTGGCAACCTGGAGCCGCTGATCTGTCATTGCAACTGGGTGGAGCCAGTCATGAGATCGTGGCTGGCTCTGCTCAGCTGTCAGTTGGGAGGCTTTTGGCCGACCAATGGCTGGTCGCTCCCCGCTTCGGGTTTCAGTTCGGCTTGGCCGCCTTCAGGAGCTGTATGGGCTATAGTGAAGATTTGACTGCTAAGAAATATTTTGGAAATGCTTTCTAAAATTAAAATTAATATATGAATAATTTCCCCATATGATGGTAATGTGTCCCATGAAATATCAATACACATTTGAGATCCCCAACAATATCGTATCATTTTTTTTTATCTATAAAAGCAATAACAGTCTGCATAATCAGATAATTGTACACATAGTAGACTTGTGCGCCGTCAAAAAATTTGTTCCGTTTTGTTTCGGAATACCCGTTATTTCGTTTTTCGTAATTCGTGTCCGAAACTCAATTCGGATTCGTACGAAATACGAATTTTCGTTAGTTTCGGCACATTTTCATAACGGAATTTCGTATTTCCTGCCTGTATTGTAATGCAACTCTCAGCAGCAGAAGAGAAAACCTCTGATTGGTCAACCAAACGAAATATGAATTCCGTTAACGGATTTCGGATCCGAATTTCGGATTTCGGATTAAAAAAACAACTCATCAACTCCAATATTAACAAAGGTATTTTGCTTTTTAACTTCATCATAACGAATGTTTTTAACAGAACGAAATTCCGTCAACTAAATTTCATATTTCCTGCCTGTGTATTGTAATGCAACTCTCAGCAGCAGCGGATCCGTATTTCGTATTTCGTATTAAAAAAAATCTTGTCATGTTGTTCAACCTCATTTACAGGGGTAATATCAGTTCCCGTTTCAATGAAATTCAGATCCGAAATTCGTTAACGGAATTTTGCATGTCGGATATAATTCGGAAACTGCAATTCGGATTTCGGATGCTTCCGAATTTACGAATTTCAGGAAAATTCGTAGGAATTTCGATTCGTAACGAAACGAATCGCACATGTCTAGCACATAGTGGACACCTTATTATTTCATTATCAACTGATTTTATAAAATGCTGGAATGTATGTAATCTGTATAGGATAGATTGTGCAATACTTTTGAGTGGTGATAGGATTATCAAATAACAATTTCAATAACAATAAAACAAAATACAAACAGCAGCATCTCATGGTATTAAGTCCCTGTTTATATCTGTAAGAATGGATGTGTCGTCAACATTTTTTTTCAAACTACACCTTCTTGATTTATAGTGACACTGAACTTTGGAGATAAATCTTATAAATGCATTCAAAAACCTTAACCATTAACAACAATGTATCTTATTTGTGTATCACTCGGCTGTAGATCCTGAAATCATCTCTGACTTGGTGCTGACACTCTCCTTCCTTCTGGAGGGGGGCTACTTTTGTTCCCCATGGTCCCTGTGTGTTGTAAAGTAGTCACCACTCCAAGCTCGCTCACGGGATGAAGTACAATCTCACGTTTAGTTGACTCATTTGTATTGAGATTGTAGTCCATCACAGGAGCAAGCTTGGAGCGACGACTACTTTACAACACACCACAACACAGACGTAGCCCCCCTCCAGAAGGAAGGACAGTGTCCTGCTGAATGTGGCAGATGCTGCAGATGGAAGGGGCGGAACACCTCTCCCCATGTGCAACGTCGGCCACACAACCACCGCGGGAGGACAGGATGCCGGGGTTCTAGGACGCACTGGAATGTAAGCCAGCCCACTCACTGCGTTCAGGGGTGGGAGGGGGTGTGGGGTTGTATTGAAGTCAATGGCACCACAGTCATGCCCCCCTCACAGCCGTGCCTGCATTCCGGTCCAGTGCGATCTGCAAAAATAGTGCTTGCAGCATTTTTACAGATCGCACTGGACTGGAACATTAGTGCCTGGGTTCCGGGTGCAGGCGATCACATTGTGGGCGAGGGGCCTCCCTGCGCTGCCTGGCTACGGTGCCATTGACTTCAATGCACCGTCACGCCCCCTTCTGCCCCTGAATACAGTTGTTTTTTCGTTGGTAGATCTCATTGAGCTCATCATTTGAAAAGTAGATCTACAGACGAAAAATTGCGGGCGTCCCTGCTGTAGCGAGACCCTAGTGATCTTCACTACAGAAGACTGACACAGCCACTGGCGAGTCAGATTTAAACCTCTCCAATCAGTAAGTTCATGCTTTCTGCTGATTTGAGAGTTCTGTCTCATCAAAGGGTATGTGAGACTTTGGCAGAACGACTACTGCTTACACAGGAAGAGTAAAAGCCCTTCCTTGAAAGCCTGTTGGCAGGGAATTATTTTTCCCGGCTGTGGCTGTTCTTTAAAGAAAATAACTGTAAGACTTTGCACACCTTTTGTTTGGATGGAAAAAGTATTCAGCTGATTTAAACTGGAAGTTCAACTGGGTTTCATTTTACTCAAGTTACATTTTTAGTAGGTATTTCATTCTAGTTTATATTCCAGCTATATTATTCTTAGCTAAAATTAACATTTGTGTTTATTCAAGGTATAAGGTCTATTCATTTTTGCCGTTTTCAGGATGTTTTGTGTTTGTATCAGGCATAATCTAAAATTCTAAATTTACTTTTTTTTTCTGATTCCATGTGGTGTGGCAAGTGTTTGCCAGAATATATTCAGGAATAAAAAGATTGGCTGGATGACAATAATGGTTGGATGACATTTTTCAGAATGGGTTTCCTGATGGTCACAACATTGGACTCTCTTTGTGACATGTGCATTGGCACATCTGCTTATAGTGTCTGCTGGAAGCCTGTGTGATGAGGTGAAAAAGCAGTTGCTCTATTGAAAGACAGGGACAGGGCCTTGCCACTCTATGACAGGATACCAGACCAGTTAGTAAAGCTTAAAGTCGCCCCATCTGTTAAGCAATGGTCCACACTGGCCAGAATTATGCTCCAGACCCAGAAGAGTAACTGGGAAAATACACCTAGGTCAAGATGATATCATATAATAAAAGGCCTTTCCACTGTCTCTATCTGACATCCTTTCTCCTGAAACAGAGAGTTTTGTGACAACTGGGTCTAAGTCTCTGAGTTCACACTGTTCATCCAGGATTAGGAACACAGCATATCGGGTAGATAACCTCATCTCTCAAACGAGAGGATATAAATTGCCATGTACCGTAACCCATTTCATGACCAGAGACTGTTGATGCCTAGATCCCCAGGCTATATTTTGCAGCTTCAGCATGCATTAGTCAACTTGATAACAGCTCTACAAGTAATGTCATACATAAAAATGAATGCTCTTATTTGGTAAACAGTTTTAATTAAAATAAAGTGCTTTTTAATATTTAATAATATGCTGACAAATGTACAAAATATTTTGTCAAAGAAGCCTTCAGCTATCATGCGTTCACTATGTCATAGGTGCAGGGGCCTAACTAGAAATCACAGGGCACCATAGCAAAATATTGTATGGGGCCCCGTGATTTCTAGTTATACCGCTTGCAGAGCCCACTCGAGATCCCACTTGAGGGTGAACTTGCAGAGCCCAGCACAGACTCTCTATGGTGGGCTATGCAGGGTCACCCTCAGGTGGACTGGTCGCACTCCTTACCTGTCGGCCTTCTCTTCCTCCACTGTAGCTGATGGGCCCCGCCTCCTCCTCCGTCGCCAGGCCCGCCTTCTTCTTCGTCATCGGGCCTGTCTCCTTCTTCATCACTGGGCTCCTCCTCCTCTCCTGCTGCCGACCATGGGCCCTACCTCTTCCTCCACTGCCTGGTCCAGTCTGCTCCACCACCGCTGCTGGCTCTCATTGACTCTGCGGAGAGGAACGCGCTGCTGCACAGATTACTGTCAGTGATCTGAGCAGCAGCATGTTTGTCTTCAGCCACCAGTGAAAGCCACCAGCAGGGGATCCCATAGCGACCCAGGCGGCCCGCACGGCATCTGGCTGGGCCCCACTGTGCCCCATGCCCCTTAGCAGCCGCATGGGTCACTATGGTGATTTTCCACCAAAGGAATGTGCTTGATAATGCCTAAAACAAAAGATTTTAAGTGTTTCAAGTCTTCAGTTTGTAAGTGGCCTTAATCTAGCTATGCTGGCTTGGTGGATAGCATTGGGAGGGGGATCTAGTGGGTGGACTCCACCTTCTTGTACCCATCAGACATCATTCCCATAAAATATTTGGTGTGGGTAGAAAAAGGGTGAGTAGGTAAGTGTTGAGATTTCTTAACACTCCCCACCCCATGGAAGAAGCCATGTGGCACTATTTAGAAAAAGCCTATATATCTTGCTTCTAAAAAATACTGTATTGTAACAAAAGTACAAGAAACTTAATAATTAAGATTAAAGCTATGAGAGACACTAAGGGGGTTATTCACTAAAGAGCTGAAGGATCCAGCCATAGTTTTAGCTGATCCTTCAGCTCTCTTCGGCCACCTCTGCCCTTCGGTTCAGTTGAACCAAAAGGCTGCTGTACGGACTATTCACAATAACAGCAGCTGAAGGCAGCCAAGTGGCTCAGCCAAGCTGAAGGCATATGCTTTGGCTCGACTGAGCTGAAGTGACAGCCGAAGTGTGGAGAAAGGTCGGCCGAAGCCGATCGATCTCCACACAAATGACAGCTGGGCAGAGTTAACCGTGATCTCACGGATCGCTCCGCCCAGTTGTAATGATAGATCATTGTCCCAAAATGGCCTGGGGACACTGATCTGTCATTAAACAATAACAACTGAGCTGAGCCGGCTGTGACGTCACGGTCGGTTCCGCCCAGTTGTTATTGATTTCCCCGGGACCTGCTAGAAGACTCTGGCAGTTGGTGGCCAATAGGAAACAGTTGGATGGGGCTAGCTGTCACTGCTAGCTCTGCCCAATTGTTTTTTATTTTCTTTAAAATATATATTGTTAAATTTTCCTATTTTTTAAAATCATTTTTTAAATCATTTTGCAACTTTTTTTCACATTCTTTTCACTTCTTTTTTATTCTGCTCAGTACCTCGGAGGTACCAAGCAGAATATCTGAGCCGAATGCCACTTGGCGGCATTCGGCTATTCACTCCCTGCTGTTTGTCCCCTATGAGAATAGGGGAGAACGGCAGTGAGTGAGCTGCCGGTGCATCGGCTCAGCCGATCCAGATGTTGGATTGGCTGAGTCGAAGTCCTACTGCACTTCGACCCAGCCGTACAAGCCAGAAGCGAATAGCCGAACAGTGTTCAGCTCACTTCACTTCAGCTGGGTTATTCACTCGGCTGCCTTTGGCAGCTTTGTTAATAACCCTGTAAGTATTATGCACATAACGTGCGCATAGAGAAAACCTTTGTGCAAAAAACAAACCAGAAGTGGAAATACATCATCACATTTGACCTTGCTGCAAATGTAGTAAGTCATTCCCAGAAGAACCAGTTGTGAGTATGCCACGTGACACATTCTCCCAGTGTGAGCTGGTCACTGTTGTAAAAATAAGTCTGCGCCACCCTGCAATATATATTAGTATAATTGTGTGTGCACATGGGTGTGGTTCTGTTGCTATTGGTTTGCATTTGTGTATGTGCATGCAGATCCCTAGTTATGACAGCCATATACACTGCTGGCCAAAAAAAGTCACACCCTTTAATATTTTGTTGGACTGCCTTAGCTTTTATTACAGCATGCATTCGCTATGATCACATTTTGATAAGCTTATGCAATGTCACAACCTTTATTTCCATCCAGAGTTGCATACATTTTTTCACCATGATCTTGTAGTGATGATGGGACAGTCAAACCACTGTGTAAAAGTCTTCTCCAGCACATCCCAAAGATTCTCAATGCAATTAAGGACTGGACTCTGTGATGGCCAATCCATGTGTGAAAATGATGTCTCATGCTCCCTGAACCACTCTTTCACAATCTGAGGCCAAAGAATCCTCGAATATCTTGGAATATGTCCTTGCCATCACAGAAGAAAAAATCCATTGATGGAAAAACCTGATCATTCAGTATATTCAGGTAGGCAGCTGATCTCATTATTTTGGGCACATAATGCTGCTGAACATAGACCTGACCCACTGGAGCAACCCAAATCACAGGTTTGTGCAGTAGGCATTAGGCATGATGGGTGCATCACTCTGGAACAGTAATAATATGGACTCATTGGACCACATGATCTTTTTCCATTGCTCTCTTTTGTTACAATCCTTATGCTCCCTAGCAAATCAAAATCTTTTTTTCTAAAAAGCCTCACCGATAAGTGTTTTTTTTTTTACACAGCTTAGTCCCAACCTTTTGAGTTCTCTTCACATTGTGCGTGTGAAATGATTTTACTTTCACTATTAAGCATAGCCTTGAGTTCTTCTGTTGATTTTTTAGGATTTTTTTTCACCGAAAGTCGAGGAAAATACAATAAACAAGCAAAGAAAATGTTTAACGCAAAACAAGCCCAAAAGAGGCACAAAAAAAACATAACCACATATTCTACAGCAGATACCAGAGACTTGAGCTGGTCATTTAGGTAACACATTTTAGTTGATTTCAACTACTTTCTACCCAACAAGAATTACACATACAACAACAAGCAACCTTCAGAAATTTGGACATTAGCCACCCATAAATTCAACCGACCACCCGAATTTGGTAAATTCTAAAGTCAAACCTGTGCAATAAATTGACAGCTTCCATAGAGTTTATTAAAAGATCAAATTGAAATTAAAATCAATGAGAAAAATAAAATAACAATGGCGTTTCTGTTAAAAGCGATCGGATTTTACCAGCACCTTCAACCAGGGCAATTTCGATCCAAGTGGACAAGCAAATCCAATATTATTGTCGTTTACCCAGATAGTCTGCAAAGCTACCCTATAAAAATAATAAAACAATAAAATAACTTTTTATCACAGCAATGTATCATTAGCTGAATTCTGAATTAATGTTAAAAAATATAATATTAGATAAAAATTATGTTCATATACATTATTTTTACAGTGAACTGAAGATTCAACTTACTGACATTACATTTAGTTTGTTTTGTAAAAGAAAAGTTATTAATTAATCATTTTGTATTGTGACAAAAATAATTAATCCCATGAAAATCTCAACAATCATTACAGATTCCCAGTGCTTCCATGTCATTAATTCTAGTTAGCTATAAAAAGGAAAATCTACATTCTACATTCTAAATTCTACACTCATCGGACACACACCTTCTGCTGATTTTGGGTTTTCTGGCTAAAACATGATTTAAAAACAAATGTTTTATGTCATCCAGCTCTATATGCGCAGTAATTGTATAGGTCAGCTTACAAAAAGGGGAGAAGTAATGAAATATTACCTAGGAAAGGCTGATAAAAAATAATTGAAATGCAAGCATTTGGCATATTCAATACCTTTACTAGTTTTGCACTGCACATATTTTTCAGCTGGCTTTTGATGATGCTTTGACCTTTTTTTTTTTACTATGAAAGTTAAAAGAATTGGATAGCATTATATATCTGATTTTACCTAATATGGTGCAACTTGTTTGCATCTGTTCAACGATGAATAATGTACAGTAACCCATAATGTTTTATGAGATAACATGATAACTTTTTTTAACATGCATTCACTCCAGAAAAGAGAAACTCCATTGATCTAATGAACTACCAGGTTTGCTGGATACTGGTTATCCTATGCTGGATTTCAGGCATCCTTGCAGCTTTGGCTTACAATTTAACCATATCACAATTACATTTTTGTGGTCCCAATATTATCGATCACTTTTTCTGTGACTTTGATCCAATTTTACAACTCTCCTGCTCCGATACCACAGCTGCTCAATTTGAAGTGACAGTTTTGGGTTTTATATTTGTTGTCATTCCATTCTTCATAATTATTGTATCATATGCTTATATTATATCCACCATTTTTAAAATCCCATCCATTACTGGCAGGCAGAAAGTTTTCTCAACATGCAGCTCCCACCTGACTGTTGTTTGTATCTATTATGGTACAATGGTTTGTGTTTACTTAATACCTAATAGAGGACAGACAAAGGACATTACTAAAGTCATATCATTGCTGTACACTGTAGCCACACCAATGATAAATCCACTTATATACAGCCTGAGGAATATAGAATTGAAAAACGTTTTTGCCAAACTGTTGCAAAACTTTTTAAATGAGCATTTCAGAAGAGACTAACATTTGTTTATAAACCCAGAAATCCCTGTCTGCTTTACACCCAGCAATACTCTGAGGCAACAACTGGTTCACCCAAAAGACCCAACACCAAAACACAAGGTGAACAACATTGGGTATGCAGTCCAGTGCAGTGAGGAGTGTTCAGAATTGTATGTCGGTGAAACAAAACAGCATCTACACCAGCTTATGGCACAGCATAGAAGAGCTAAACCCTCTGGTCAGGATTCAGCAGTATACCTACATCTAAAGGAAAAAGTTCACTCCTTTGAAGACAATCAAGTACGCATCCTTAGACAGGGCTGAGGACTGGTTCAAAAGAGGTGTGAAAGAGGCCATTCATGTAAAAATGGAGAAGCCAAGCTTGAATAGAGGGGGGGGGGGGG
>NW_017308414.1:171381-172469 GCF_000935625.1 Nanorana parkeri | reverse complement strand
CGCACCGTTTTGGTAACAAAGACTCTCATGCCATTTTCTGATTGCCTTGCTCAGTTTTATTTCTTTGTTATCACAGAATGTTCAGAGTGTCTTCTTCTGACAGTGATGAGTTGGGACAGATATTTGGCCATCTGTAAACCATTGCATTATTCATTGAAAATGAACTACCAGGTTTGCTGGATACTGGTTATCCTATGCTGGATTTCAGGCATCCTTGCAGCTTTGGCTTACAATTTAACCATATCACAATTACATTTTTGTGGTCCCAATATTATCGATCACTTTTTCTGTGACTTTGATCCAATTTTACAACTCTCCTGCTCCGATACCACAGCTGCTCAATTTGAAGTGACAGTTTTGGGTTTTATATTTGTTGTCATTCCATTCTTCATAATTATTGTATCATATGCTTATATTATATCCACCATTTTTAAAATCCCATCCATTACTGGCAGGCAGAAAGTTTTCTCAACATGCAGCTCCCACCTGACTGTTGTTTGTATCTATTATGGTACAATGGTTTGTGTTTACTTAATACCTAATAGAGGACAGACAAAGGACATTACTAAAGTCATATCATTGCTGTACACTGTAGCCACACCAATGATAAATCCACTTATATACAGCCTGAGGAATATAGAATTGAAAAACGTTTTTGCCAAACTGTTGCAAAACTTTTTAAATGAGCATTTCAGAAGAGACTAACATTTGTTTATAAACCCAGAAATCCCTGTCTGCTTTACACCCAGCAATACTCTGAGGCAACAACTGGTTCACCCAAAAGACCCAACACCAAAACACAAGGTGAACAACATTGGGTATGCAGTCCAGTGCAGTGAGGAGTGTTCAGAATTGTATGTCGGTGAAACAAAACAGCATCTACACCAGCTTATGGCACAGCATAGAAGAGCTAAACCCTCTGGTCAGGATTCAGCAGTATACCTACATCTAAAGGAAAAAGTTCACTCCTTTGAAGACAATCAAGTACGCATCCTTAGACAGGGCTGAGGACTGGTTCAAAAGAGGTGTGAAAGAGGCCATTCATGTAAAATTGGAGAAGCCAAGCTTGAATAGAGGGGGGGGGGGGG